>NC_081415.1:267641424-267941424 GCF_030272615.1 Cryptomeria japonica
TGCCGAAATGGGGCAGGGTCATTTGGACCTAAGAATACCGACCTATTATTACAAGATCAAGCACAATATCTCCACAATGTAGACTCTAGGCGTACCAAGAATACCACAACATGAAACTTGAAGAGATACTACTGACATTGACCAAAATAGCTAATACTAGGACACATAACTGATACCGAGAGCAATGAGAACTCAAAATTCTAAAACAAAGTTCTTCCAGAGATTATACATTACATTACCTCCATCATACTGCAATATAATGCCTAACCACAAGAGCAACATCTATCCATAACAAGAGATCTGCACACATTGACTGTGTACATCTGGACCAATTCGGGCTACATACAATGTCTAGTCCAAACCGGATAACTAGTTTGACATCAATGACAACAATATTCACACAAGTCTAACAATCCCCCCCTTTGTCATTGATGGAAAAATATATCCAAAGCATCCAAAACATATCTACATACAACTCCCCCTTACTCATGCAACTCCTCGAATCCAAGAAACCACATTCCTTTCTCCCCCTTTTGACATCAAGGACAAAGGATGTCTTTGATGAAAAAAGAAAAGAAAAGAAAGAAAAGAAACATAGTATGTATACAATTGCAAAAATGTTAGAACCTGACTATTACACAAAAACCTTTAGTTTCTCTTCTTCGGAAAGATAAGCTTGTATTTCCCCTTCAGATCCAAAAGAAGAACTTCCCAAGAATGTATGGCTAGTTTAGTGCTAACTGAAAGGCTTTTGCATTCTACCAATAGATTAATTGCATCAGAAAAACTATCTGGAGTAGATTGGTTCTGCTCATACTCAACTGCATTCCTAAGCAATGCTAAATTTTTTTCCAATTTAGCCTCAACAATCTCCTTTACCTTCCAAAACATAATTATAAAGTCTTCTCTCTGCCTTTGCAGCAATAGGAGTTCAACTTGAAGAGAGTTAATTCTTTTCCTCTGATCACCATCCTTATCATTCAAAAAATAAAAAAGATTTTCCTAGATTTGTTAGCTCATCCTCAATAGCATCAATATTGCTTTTGTATTTCACTGCAGTTGCCAACCAAGAGATATTTAATACCTATAGATTCTTCTAGCACTGTAGATACAATTTCTTAGTTGCTCAATACATGTTGATAAGATCTTTTGTGCATTAACATAGTCATTCAATAGATTTTGCATATCCAAACCTTTTTCCTCAACTGACTGCTCATAGATATTCTCTTTTAGAACTTCATTTAGGGATTTTCGAAGAAAATTACTGATATCTTCAAGGCTCATGTTGTTCTTGATCCAATTCTTTAACAAAATGCTTTCAATTCTATTTGATTCAACTGAAGTCAGCCACATCACACTGATCTCCTTGTTTCCATCCACATTGTCAACCAATTTTAGCATATTAGATTCATCATTTGATTCTTTAGCTTCCTACTTTGCAACTGCCAAATTTCTAGCTACAAGGGATTCTGGATCATCAATGACAAAAACATCTTTAGTCTTACTTCTCTTTGGCTTTGAAACACTAATGTGAACAAATTGTCTCCTTTTCTTCTTTCTAGAAGAGTAGATCCAGAATCAGAAATGAAAGATATAGATACTAGGCCAACACTCCACATGTCCAAAAAAGATTTAAAATAGGCATTACAAGCTTCCTCCTTATTAACCATACTATTCAAATATCTAAAAATATGTCTTGCAATCAGAACACCAGACTACCATACAACATTTATCTTTTGTCAGAAAGGATCCCAAATAGTACATAACCAAACCTACAAGCAAAGAACCAAACTAAAAAGGATAATTCTTCTCTTTTGTCATCTCAACATTCTCTAACAACAATTCTTTCAACAATTCACACAAATCGAATGATTTATTCTCCATCACAAGCATATATGCCATATATAATGCAATTGCCTAGGTGGCACCTTCCCTGTTTCTGAAATAGATTTAATAAGAGATGCCATAGGCAACATACATCACCATAGAGTTGATGATTGTGTTAATGATTAGAGCTCACTGATCACCCTTCATGCCGGTTAGGGCTTCCACTTCGCTATTCAAGATTGACTTCTTTGCCGAAACTTCTCCACTATTGCACAAGCTGGTGATCATAAATAACTTCCTTTGTGATTGGATAGGGTTTATCCAACATGATGCTATCATCCCACACATGGCTAAGGATCATCCTAATAACCTCCACATTATCAAACCAAGGGAATTCGGTCCATAGTTTCAGACCTCTATTTTCCAATCCTTTGACCCTTTACAACTCAACATCAGTCAGACTAGCTTCAACAACTTTGATTTTCTCTGGGTTTAATTCATCTAGGTGCACCTTGTCCAAAACTTGAAATTCCTTGCTACTAGATTCTCTAATGATCAATTTTCCTTTCATGATTCTCGCATTGCTCACTTTGATACCTTCTACTATTTTCAAATTTCTTAAGCAAAAATAATTGATGTGAAAGAATGAATTCAAAAAGTTTATACTTATCTTGCCAAAAATACTTCCTTAGGGTTTTTCTGCCAAGAGTTGTCCTAGCGATGATGTCAACAAAAATTCTTCATATTATCAGATAGCACTTAAAAGTGTAGTCATGTCAGATCAACAACATGATCCACTCAGACGAGGAGGATAGATATTTTTCTTTTAGAACAAACTCCCCCTGGCCCAAAGCTCTATATTTAGTTACCGAAGGAAGAGGTGCCTGCATAGAATTTCGATATATCAGGCTCGCTTCCTTTGTTATCACTCTTCTTTCTCTAGACCAAATTTTCTTTCTTCTTTGATTCACCATTCTTCATCACATTCATCTTAGCACATTTCTCCATGTTCCACTTCTGTATTGATTAACATAATGTTCATACTGCTTGCATTGAAATCAACTGATAGCCTTTCTTTTAGATCTTACTGGATGTGATATGTGTCTACATTGATTAGCCTTATGTCCATAATTATTGCAAATGTAACAATATCCATGAAAGTTCCAACTCTTCTTGTTTGCATAAACAAGATTATAACTCTAATTCACAATATGGTTTCTACAAAGACTTGCCTTATGTCCAAATATCTTGCAACTATAACATTGAATGTTTCTATAGTTTATTGCCTTATGTCCAAATTTATTGCATTTAAAACAATAACTATTAAAGATGGGTACCTTTGTGCATTAGGCTGCTGAATCAGTGGTCTTCTTGCATTAGTATCCTAATTCTGAGATTTTCTCTCACCTTTTAACTTCTTCTCCACTTCAAGTTTGATTTCTTTGTTTTCTTCTTTATCATTCTGATCCGAACACATACTGGGTTGGGAACCAAGTTCAATTTTGTTCGAATTAACTTGCTGCATGTGGATCAAATCCTCAATGAGCTTGCTACTATCAAGGATCTTATTTTATACCTTCAAATTATTCATCTCTTGCTCAATCTTTTCACGGTCTTCAGACTTATGCTTTATTGTTTCTTTCAATAATTTCTCTATCTTGTCTTTTTCTTCAATCTTCTACATTAGATCTCTAATAGTCTCATTCGCCTGCTTCAACTAATTGCTAACCTCCTTATGCCTTAGTTTGAACTTCCAGATTTTCTCTCTCAGCTTCTACATAGATTCATTTGCTATCTTCACATTCTCTTTCAATTCTTTATTTTCATATTCAACACTTTTCAAATCTTCAAGAGATGTCTTCAAATTTTCATCCATCAAAAAATCTTTGGTCATGCATATAGGCACCATGATTCAACCAACATAGATCTCCCTCAAGCAGTTAAGATTCCAAGAAAGGGACCAAAGCTTTGATGCCAATTGTTGATTAGGTTTAAAGCATCAAAACACTGAGAGGGGGGGTGAATTAGTATTCCCACAGATTTAAAAACTTTCTTTTGACTTTAATCTTTCACCAAAATATCAAACAAACTTAACTGATATAAAATAGCAAATGTAGAATAAACATGAAGAACACAAACACTGGATTTTATACATGGAAAACTCAAATAGAAAAGACCATAGAGAGTGTCAACTCTCAGGATAATATAACTAGTTATATGGTGTTTACAAAAAGGGGTGGCTCACTACCAGATTACAAAAATGACTCACTATTGGACTACTCACTGCAAAGATACAAAGGAATGACTTACAGTCAGAATGCTCACTACAATAGAAAAGGTTGAACTAAAAATAATTACATCTCCAAATTCATGTGATTAGTTCTAGGATTAATCTTAGATTACAATTCACAAACCCTACAACAGATCTGGTTAGAGATCTCTGTATAACTATCCTGCAACAGGTCTGGTGAAGGACTACTGCACCACTACAACTTTGTCTGCCTTTGTTGTCCACAACTCACACTTCATTCACACACTTATACCCTCACTCCTAATCTTTTTTCGTATATCTCAAGTACTTCACAAATCTCTTTCTCACACACACCTTCATACCATGCTCATTTCAATATATATATATATATATATATATATATATATATATATATATATATATATATATATATATATTGGAGGACACAAATGCAAAATAGTGTGTCAGCCAAGCCCAAAATGTTATCAATATGCTCATGTCAGCCTCCGCAAGACTTTTACACACTTCCTTTACATACTTCAATTGCCAATGCATACATCGACATTATCAAAATGGGGAAAGGTCATCTGGACCCAATAATATTGACCTATTATTACAAGATCAAGCACAATATCTCCACAATGTAAACTCCACACGTACCAAAAATAGAACAACAAAAAACTCAAAGAGATACTACTGACATTGACCAAAACAGCTAATATAGAGACACATAACTAATATCAAGATCAATGAGAACTCAAAATTCTGAAACAAAGATCTTCCAGAGATTTTTGCATCACATTGCCTCCATCATACTGCAACATAACGTCTAACCATGATATCAACATCTATCCATAATAAGAGAACTACACACATTAACTATGTACGATATCCAGACCAATATTCAGACCAATTGGGGCTACATACAATGTCTAGTCCAAACCAAATAGCTAAAACTATCATTTTGCACAACTACATCAACTACATCTAATAACAAACCGGGAACAAAGATGTTCCGCTCATATTTCTTAGCTTCAAAGAGAATATTGGAAATGTAATACTTGCCAAAATACCCTAGAGGAATAACCTGAAATCTACTAACAAATGAAGATAATTTTTTTTTCCTAAAACATTCGACACTCTATGTAATATTAACATGCATCAATGCAACATTAACCATTTGCAAGATCACATAAACCATCATGTACATAATCAAAAAACTATATTACTCAAGTGGATTAAACCTTCTAACATAGGAACATAAAAAAATACAATCTTACAACACAATTATTCCCTAGGGTATATTAACATCGCTACTTCACATCATCAAAACATAACACTTATCTAGAAGATCATAAGCTACCATGCATATAACCAATTACTTTCCATGCAACTAGATTGATATTAATACATACGCATAACCCATCACATTGTATAATTTTCTTAAGCACAACCATTACACATTCCATCAAGAATACTATCCATATTTCTATGCAAGATTACAAAGCAAGCACTTATCATCTTCCAAATGGGATTCCATGCTGCTAAAAAAATTCGAGAATCATATTTAATACTATAAACATATTATGATCATTTAATCCCCTAAACCAACATAGTATCTCAATCCTAACAATAAACATTTTTTCGACAGGAACCAAGTAACAATACATCATCTTATTACAAGATCATTGTTCCTATTTCATCAAAACCTAATACGAAAGAGTACACAGAACAAGCACATGGTCTCTATTGCTACAACATATCCTATTGGCTTAATAGTACAAGCAACATAAGTACGCAATCTTATTTCCTTTATCATATTGCATCATAGTTTTTACTTAACCATTCATTCCTCTTAAAATTCTTAACTACTCAAGTAAAGCTTCAATGCATCTATTCTATTCTTTCCATCCTCATACTAAGGCATAACATAACTTAATCCTAATACATGAATACAAATACAAATCAAATTCATATGACTACTCCAGTTCACAATCCCATTAAATCCATAAGCTCATTTTACATATTAATCATTCTATACATCAGGGAAACATCAAGCATTCTTCCTAACCTCTACATCATCTTCCTTATTAATTTCTTATAGATACCTAACACAAGATGCATAATCTCTCACATGATCATATCATCATTATCATCTTATGCAAATTCCTAAACACATAGCTTTATACAAATCATCCAACCTTTAGTGTCCATGATCACCAACTTATTCAAATATAAATCAATGTTAACCATTTCATCTATCTATCATTCATTAAATAGAATAACATATTACTATCCATCACATGAATGCAATACATCTCAAGTACAAATAAACTAATCCATTTACATGATTACTTCTAAACTCATACAAGTATCTTCTACATCATGAAATAACCATCGATATATACCTAATTCCAACATCAATTCCTATTACAAATTCCTTCTCAAATGCAAGATAGTACAATATAAGGATACATCATTTATTTTACATACATATTTCTTTATGATACAAAGTCTTCTTTCATGAACATAGAAAATCAATTCCAATGTTGAATCTCATGAAGAATCCAATCCACGCACGCAACAACAATGAGAGTATCCCAATGGAAGAAGGCAATCAACCACTCGACCATGTGGAACCAATGAAGGAACCACCCCCCATGATAGGAGATGACAAAGGTTCCAAAACACACTCAAGACCTAAGCTGACACCTAACAACCAAAGGATACAGCAAGACTCCACAAAACCCAAACACAAGGATACAATACCAAAGTACAACAAGTGGCTAAATCAATTCAATCATCCTCCAGAGGTAATCAATAAAACAAGGCATATGGACAATGGATACACGTAGGGTAGAGTGTTATCACATTCTAGCCTCATGTGGCATCTGTCTCCACCTTGGAGTAACTGAAGGGAGATCGGGTATACCTCTCCAACGGTCTTCCCAATCTAGGATCCCAAAAAACACCTCCTTGGGTCCCTCCAATTGGGGTATACCATATCATATTATTTATCTTTATTAGGTGTATTCCTAATAACCAACCCTCTAATAAGTTATTATTATGTTATCACTTGCAATTGTACCATCAACTCTTCATGTGGTTTCCTAGGTTTAGACCCCCTTCCTAGAGGCCTAGTACTCACAACCTAGTACCAAAACATGCAAGAGTCCACTTCCCCTTCCATGAACCAAGGGCATAGGGTAAATATACAAATCAGATGAACAAATAACACCATCATGAAATCTCAAGAAGATTCAATAACCATAAAAGCAACTGAACACAAACTGAGCAACAAGGACGCAAAGGTCAACTAAAGTAAGGAAACTTTCACAAATGCAACAACTATATAAGCCAATCATGGATGAAAATAATAAAAAAGGCCCAAATAACATCAAATTATCAATATTGGGGCACATCACATACCACTATATTCATAAAATCAATCCCTCAACAACGAGGCATTCTCCCTCTCGTCGGAGCGTGAAATCGCATAGGAATCGCCTCATCGGTAAGGAATGCAAATTCTTATTGGAGAACATGAAACATAATAAAATATCAAAAAACATCATAATCAACCCCAAAAATGTCAATACATACTACACAAGCCTATGGAGCATTCACACAAACCAAAGATGCACTCAAACAAGCCAAAAATTGACTTTTAGAGACCCCCAAAACAACTCAGCACCCCTGAAACCTAGGATAGAATTCTTGGTAGGTATGGTAACATTTATGGCATGTATGGTAGCATTTATAGTTAGTATGATGGTATTTTGGGTCTCTAGGGTGGCGTTTCTGGTCAATTTGGTTGAATCTACAAATCAAGACCTCAGCTCTCATGGTAGGTTTGATAGAGCATATGGTATGAACTATGGAATTCTTGGCATGTATGGTGGTGTTCTTGGCATGCAGGGTGGAATTTCTGGTAGTTTCCATGTCATTTCTGGGTGTTTCTATGGCGTTTTTGGTAAAAGTGCAGAGAACAAATCATGCAAAGGCATATGGCTTAGGAGGGGTCTCAGGAAGGCTCAGGAGTAAAAAATAACCCTCATAACAAACATAAGTGGTTTGTAACATCAAAATAACATCAAAGACAATCATCATACTCACTGCATAGCCCCTAACAAAAATTTGCATAATAAATTCCATCTCCCACTGAGCATAAACTGAGAAATATGAAGTCTAGATCACTTAGGGAGAGAGAGAGGAAAACAAAAAACAAAAAGAGAGACTCAAAAAAATTAGTCAAGGAATAAATACATTCAAAACAAGAAGAATGAAAGGTCCACACTTCCACAGAGTGGTCACTGAGAAAACATAGTAATCACAAAGAAGACAGGAAGCCAAAATTGGACTTTACCCATTCCAAACTTGCATAACACATTGAAAACCATTAAGGAAGATATTTTCCACAATCACACCAATCTCCAAGAGCAATCCAAATTCAAAATTGCAGACATGGAGAGGACAATCTTTTCCAAAAATAAAATGTAGAAGTAAGAACCACCAAACCAATTCCCAAAATATTCTTGCAATCATCTGCCGGATGATTAACCCGTGCATAGACTAGCAAGCCAAAATAAATAAACAAATTAAATTAAAGACTATGGTTTTCTCGACCAATAGAAAAATTCCAGAGACCATATATCTTACTTACCTTTACAGAGTTCAAAAAAATGCATAATATAAATATATATTTCTTACCTACTCAATCGCACCAATCAATAAAAAATAAAGGTAGGTAGAAATAAATCAATTTCAATTATTTAGTATAGATATGACCATTAATTGGGAAAAACAAATATTTCCTTAAAATTAGATGGCAGGTAAAAATAATATTATTTGCAAATAATATTCCATATTTTAATTAAATAATTTCCCACATTATAATTTATAATTAATCATCATTATTAATATCGACACCAATAAATATATAAATAAATAATAAATAGCTTTCTCATCAGTAAATCAGAATAATAGATAATACCAAACAATTGATAATCCTCAAATAAATAAATAAATATTCAACATTAAAACAACACAAATAAACAATAAATCAAAATAGATAAATTATCAAATAATAAATAAATAATATATTTAAATAATTAAATCTCATCAATAATCATAGATGATTAAACATCCACAATGATTAAATCAATAAACTAACTAAATAAATCCTAATTGGTTAAATAAAATATTACAATGAAGTCATGACCCAAAGATAACCAAATAATTATCTATAATCAATTGAACAATTACACCTAAAACACATAAACATGGACTCAAACCCACTTACACCAAGGGGACAAACGTAATGCAAGACTCTAACCACAACTTGTGTCGTAATGAAATCAACAAGTTACACATCTTCAACCTAGATTGTGTGAGGGAAACTATGTCATCTCCAACAACTTTCCATTGGGATAAAGACACGCTCAGACCTGTGAAGATAGGTGGAGTCGATGTCTGATACCTGCAAACCTGCATCAAAGACCAACACAACACACACACACACACAAAAAAAAAAAAACAAAAAAAAAAAACAAAAAAAAACACACACAAACAGACAAGTGATAGATAATCGCGATGACATATCCCACTCGCAATGAGTGATACGACAACATCTCTACTCACGAAGATAGTCACACAAAATGATATCAAACATCACGTAGAATCATCATCACAAAATAGGGTTAGTATCATCATAAGTCATATAATCCACATAAGTCCTAACATGACAGATACCATCCAAAATAGAAGAAGAGTCATAAACAACCATCCAAATAACCATCACATGTCTAAATAAGTCTATCAGGATGCAAATTGCAATGAAAGTCTAGGAGGGGCACTATAGGAAAGATATTTTAACCGGGGTTCAACAATCTCTTTTACTTTCAAGAATATACTTAACACAACTTCTTTATGTTTTTGATAATATATAAGATTTGATTGCAAGCTGTTTATCTTTCTTCTTTGTACACCATCAAGATCACTGAAAATACCAAACGACTTACCCAAAAAAACACAACTCAGATTCAATAGAGTCAATTTTTGCATTGAACTATTCCATAGTTGTGGGCCACTGAAAATAGTATTTGTAAACTTTGCTTGCTTCTGCCACAAAAACCCTCATATTAATCTGTTTTGAGCATAAACACATTTCCTCCATGACATTTTGAATATCTTCTTTAGAAACCAATGCCTTAATAGACTACTTCATTTAATCTTTAAGCACTTCACAAAGGACATCTGGCAAGATGTCTGCAATACTATCTAGAGAAATACAATTCTAGACCAGATAATCAGCTAGAATTTCCTCAACTTTATCTTTATCATAGGGGGATGCTCAAGCCACAATTCACCAACATTTTTCAATCCAACTTCTTCCTTTAGAAAATTTAGAATATTATCAACACTGTATGGATCATCCTCCTTATTTTTTATTTCTTCAGCAGCATGCTTATCCTTAATCATAGTAGATGATTCTAGATCATCGAGAGAAATAACCTGATGTGCAACTTTTCTTTTTGCCTTCTTCATTGATCCCATAAGAGATATCACACTTTTTATTTTTAAACTTTTACTACTAGAGGTACTTCCTTCAAGAATACTAACATAAATGGGAAATCGACCAGAGAAAAACTTCTAAAATTCTAAGAAATATTCTTTGCAAACCAAATCTTTATTTTCCAATAGGAATATTTGATTTCCATGTAATATTTTCTTTTAGGGGTAACTAATTTGTGATGTAAAGCATCAAACACATAACCAAGGAACCAAATCTAAAAGGATAACCTCATTCCTTAGTCATCTTGATGTTTTCTGCGAACTCTATTCTCAACAACTCACATAAATCAAATTTCTTGTCTTCTCTCACCATTTGATGCACAATGTATACAACAATAGCCAAAGAATAACCTTCTCTATTTTTGAAGTATATTTTATTAGAAACTCCATAAGCAACATACCTTACTACAGGGTCAGAAATAGTGTCAATTATGAGTCCCCATTAATCACCTGAGACGTCGGTTAGAGTTTCAACTTCTTTGTTTTGGATCAATTTCTTTACTAAAAGGGGTCAATTATCACATAAATTAGACACAACAGTTTTCTTTTTTTCGAGATTAGATACGACTTATCAAAAATCATATGATCATCTTCAATGCAATTAAAGATAAATGTTATCATGTATTCATTTTTGAACTAGGAAAATTCATTTCAAAGATCTAAACCCTTATGCCCTAAATTTCTGATTTCTTGCATACCTTCATTTGACAGTGAATTTCCTAATTTCCTAATTTTTTTCATGATTATACTCATCTAGATGCACATTCTCAATTATTCAAACAATTGCTATCTTAGAATCCATAGGTAGAGATATGAAAAATACCTTGTGTACGAACTAAGATCTGAATCTCCTTCTTTTCTCTGCATACACTGCACTTCAATTTCTCTTCAACACAAGATGTAAAAATGATTGTGTTGGTGTTGTAAATAAGCCACACCTGGAACGATGATGGACTGGTCCAAGAGGGGCCAGTAGCTTAGTGGTAGAGCACTCCAACAGTGTATGGAAGGTCCTAGGTTTGAGTCCTAGCTGGTCTATGTCTCAACATGGTATCAGAGCCAGGTCCAGGCTAGGAGCCCCAAGCACACGAGAGGTGTGGCTTAAGGGAGGGTGTTGGTGTTGTAAATAAGCCACACCCAGATTGACGATGGACTGGTCCAAGAGGGGCCAGTAACTCAATGGTAGAGCACTCCAACAACGCATGGAAGGTCCTAGGTTTGAGTCCTAGTTGGTTTATCTTACTTGGAGTACCTAGGGTTTTATGGTAAAAAATGTCTTATCAAAATGACGTCAGCCAAAACTTTACTATTTTGCATACGCATTTTTTCAGAACATACATCAACATCAATACCGACACCAGCTTGTGTTGCCACAAGAATTCCCTTCTCACAGGGGGGACAAATAGATTTTTTATTGTATTTCCCCCTGAACACTTACTTCCAGGTCAATTTTTGGAGGAAGAAGCACCCACGCCGGATTCGGGTGTAGAGGACTCAATAGATTCCTTCATTTTCCATACCATAACATTATGTTTAGGTTTATTTAGCAAAGCCTTCTCATTCCTGCAATTGTTAGCAAAATGTCCATATGTGTTGCAATTATAGCACTTTACCTTCTTTTGTCCCGAATTCACTAAATTTCCTTTGAGTCTGCATTGATTAGCTTTATGACCAAACTTATGACATGTTTGACAATGACCTTGAAAAAACACATTCACTTGTGATCCATTCATTCCATTCACAAATGATATATAGCTTTTGTTATTATCTTGACTACTGTAGTTGTTAGCCTCGTGTTCAAAATTTCCACATCTAAAGCATTGAATATTCTAATTCACATTTCTTCTATAATCTATAGCTTTATGTCTAAAATAATTGCACTAAAAATAATAGCCATTAAATGATGAATACCTTTGAGCATTAGGTTGCCGAACTAGAGGTCTGTGTGTAGTAGGTTTGAGATTTGGAGCTTGTTTATGTACTTAGATTATTTTCAATCTCCATCTTTTCTTTCCCTTTACCTTTATATTTTGAACAATCACTGATGAATCCTAATCCTTCCTTATCCTTGCGTGCTTTCTGCATTGATAATAGTTGATCCAATAATGCATTGCTTTTCCTAACTTTAGTTTCTGATTTCAGCTTCAACAATTCTTGATCTAATTTCCTATTTTCTTCAAATTTTAGATTAACTATATTCTTCAAGATTTCTTCCACTTTCGTGCTTTCTTATATCTACAATTTTAGATTCATAATAGTTTCATTTGCTTGCTTCAATTCCTTGCTAACTTCCCTATTCCTTTCTTTGAACTTTCAGATTGATCTCTCAGCTTCTGCACATATTCATTCGCTACCTTCACATTCTCTTTCAATTCTTCATTCTCAAAACACACTTTCAAAATGTTCAAGGGTTGTCTTCAGTTCTTCATCCACTTGATATTCTCCATCCATTTCCATAGGAGCCATCTATTCAAATCAAGATCTCCCTCAAGCAGTTAAGCTAACAACAAGGGACCAAGATCTGATAACCAATTCTTGTACATAGCAAAATACTAAGAGGAGGGGTGAGTTGGTATTCTACTCAAATTCTAAAATAGAAATATATAATATATTGATCTTTGCTTAATCATAATTATCCTTGAAAAAACATAAATGAATTTCATAACATCGCCAAAAAATTGACACCAAATATTTTTATACGTGGAAAACACAATAAGGGAAAAACCACAAAGAGGGTTAACTCTCAAGATAATATAACTAGTTATATGTGATCACAAAAAAGGCTCATTATTGGAGGGCTCATTTCCCGGAGAGCTCATTGCTCAGATACAATCGACTTACCGCTGAAAAGGCTTACTACCAAAAGGAGTGAATTGAGGAAATTGCATCTACACATGCATGAAATTAGTTCTAGTTAAAACTCTAACAATATACTTGTAGACACCTAACTCTGTACACTTAATTAAATGAATTTTATTTTTTCTATTATCATTTATCCACCTATTAATTAAATTAAGGTTTAATTAATATCCCCTTTTCATCTATCCGACCATTAATCAAATTCAACATTTGATTAATTCCCCTTTCTTATATTAATTAAATAAATTCAATTTATTTGATTAAATCCTCTTTCTACAATAAATTAAATTTATATTTAATTAAAATCCTTTCTTGCATATAAATAAATCAATATTTATTTATACCCCCCACCCCACTTGCATTTTCCTACAAATGCAAGTTGCATCCATTTTTAGTTGAAATAAAATATTTTATTTTAATTAAAATCCCATTTTCTCCCACTTGTATTCTCCTACATTTCCCACTTGCATCCTAAAAAATCTTCTATAACATATCAAATCACACTTAACTAGCCTTATTTCTTCTAATCATGTCACATCCCTAAATTTGGGAAAGTCACTTCTTAAAATTTGGAAGAAAGTCATCTACATGGATTTAAGACTTTATCCTTTTCAACAAGTTAACTTGTTGAGTTCCCCAAATTTGTAAGGCTCTTACAAAAGTCTTTAAGGTTATCTACCTTCAAACAAGTTAACCTCCAAAGTCTTCAATAACCATTAATGGTTAACTCAACCTCAACCCTTGGTTAGAGACTTTCTCTCTAACTTAACCCTTATCTAACCCAGGGGTCTCTTCAAGCATTCATTGCTTTGACCATGGTTATCCATTAACTCTTGCACACGATTTTATCCTTTGGGTAAAAGTATTATCCAATAACTCAACCCTAACCTTAATTCCTAAGGTAACCATCATGTCTTCTTAGGCATTTAATGCCTTTTACATCTCCTCTCAAGCCTCCTCATGGTGACACTTGCCAACCTAGGATTGTTATGAAAATCTCACAAGGATTGAAGATCATTCAATCCTAACCCTTGTTAAGATTACTCAATCTTAACCCTCCAATTGCCCATTTCTTCTATAAATAGGCTTCATTTCCTTCATTATTCATCAATCCAAGTCTTTATGCATCCAAACTATAGTCTCATTTCATCAAGCATTTTAGCCTCTCTTTGATAATATAATTTAGATAACTTTAGTAGCATCATAGCATAGATTTATCATGTTAGTAATATATCATGTTAGTTTCATTTCCATGCTAGCTTAATATCATCTTATTCTCATTTTCGTGATAATTTAGCTTCTTTCCAATATAATCATCCTTGCAACATATCATTATCTAGTTTCAAATCAAAATCATTCACTAGGATCTTAGTTTCACTTGCATTTAGATCTTTTATCAAACTATCCCTCATTCTTTGAGTAGTCATCCTGGAGATCAAGTGCTCTTCCAAGCTGAGAGCCACCTTGATTTGAAGGATCCTTGGAGATAGAGAACAATGAGGCACTTTTAGAGTTTTGATTGATTAACAGGTTCGTTCTTATTGAATCCTCTAACATAATGTTTCATTGGTATGCTTGATGATGAATACTAAGAGGGGGGGGGGGTGAATTAGTATTCCAAAAAATATTGTACTTAAACACTTAAACAATCTAGCTAGCAATAAATTGGTAAAACAGTTTAACAAAGAAACCAGTTAACACACATGCAAACCAAATAGCAAATAAGGCATTCACCCATAGAAGCACAATCACCATAACACAAGAGATTTTGACATGGAAACCCAAATGGGAAAAACCACGGTGAGATGAAACTTACAAGTAACTATCTATAGAATAGTAACTAGACCGGTTAAGGTCATACAATGTTCTTTACCAAAATAGATTCTGTTAGGAATCTCAATCTTTGTTAGGAGATAAGTCTGATTAAAGACTACCTTGTGAGAGGATTTTAGATACACAGATGTGAACCACCTTGTTAGAGGATTTACAAAGGCTTTTCTGGGCCTACTCGGTTAAGGGTTTTTGACTTGTCAAAGATGTGAGTAATCAACAAGTGAATGATCTACCAAATGGTACAGTTTGCTTGATTAGATCCATTGTAGCTCATATCTAATGCTCTTCAGCATTACTTTAGTCTTCAGTAAATCCACACTCTGTTGCCATACATAGACTTGATCTTCTTAGTTAAGATCGTACATACAAGAGCTTCAACGAACACCCAAAACCTAACAGCTACACTCATACATACACATACAAAACCCTAGACATGATTTCCTTAAAAGGAATCTGATTTCATGTTGGTCCAATAGGATTACATTGCAAGTTTCTAGGTTCATTGTATCTAGACACATTTGGTAACACGACACAAAATCACCGTCAAAGTGTCAGTGGATGGTAACTCATCACAAAAATATACCGGTTGGTAACTCATCATAGAGTATTACCGGTTTATACAACTTTTTCGGTTACCAGTTGGTAACTCAGAGTAATACTGGTTCAAACAGATTTTCGGTTGACAAAAAATGAAGACTGGGAAAAAGATAACTACCGCTTCTGGCTCCTTTGCTCTGCTCCACTTGAGATCGGTAAACACTTTCTTCATAACATCAATAGTCTAAAGACTACAACATGATATCGGTTTGGAACAATTACCGGTTAAGCATAATTCATACATTCACAAAGTGATCTCATAGCAAGTGTGTGTCCATCAATCACAATCACAACATAATCATCAAAATGCCAACAATCTCCCCCTTTGGCATTGATGGCAACACTTAGGAATTTTTTTTTTGACATCTAAGTGTTTTACAACAAAATTATGCCATAATCAAAATTACTCCCCCTAAGCATATACACTACCCCTTTTGCAGAAAATACAACGTATACTACTTCCTTATAGAGATAAACATGAAAGTATACATAGCATGCATTAAAATTCAGAATACTACTCCCCATCAAAAAAATTTAAAAATAGAATACTACTCCCCCTTTGCCAATAATGACAAAGTACAGTTGAAAAACCCCTGTTCCATTAGCATAAATAACTGATTTAAAGAGTTTATGACAATGAAGAGTGAAACTTGTCAAAAACTGATTTAAAGTCCTACATAAATGTCTTCATGGATAAAGACCATGATTCAAGCAATGAGGTAGCAACCTCATTCTCTGTTTGCATCTGATAGACATGCTCTTCCATGGCATCCAAGGTACTCATCTCTTGAGTGACCGTTAGGGCATCCAGATTTAGATAGCATTTCTGAAGAATTTGCAGTCTAGGTAGTAGGACCAGTTGAAGTTCCTACAAATTACGTGTCCTGTTGCTTATCTTTGCCTCTATTCTTCCAAACTAGAGTTGAAACCGGTGAGCGGTTTGTCCATATGTGGAGAAGGAATCATATGGCGCTTTGAAGGTGCTTATAAATGACAACATATGAGATTGCAGTTTGGCTTTCTGAGCAAGCACATCATCACATACTAGATGAGGTTGACATATTTTACTTAGCAATAATTTGCTCTCATCCATTGCATCTCTAATGTCCTTCTATGCCTTCTGTAGATCAGATCAGAGCTTTGTTAACTTTTTCACTAAGGCAGTGTCCAGTGCCTTTTGATGCTCCTTCTTGGCATTTGCTTCTGCAACCTCTTCCAGGCTTTGCACTTGGTCTTCTACAACTGTGCATAGGAGCTTTAATTGTGCAAGAGAAGAATTGGTACTGGGGAGGTTGGTACCAGGTATCAAACTGGTAAGAGTGTCCACCGCAGCTAGGATCACATCTTGCTCTTTCTTTCTCCTTATTGCTTCTAGGCCTTCTTGGGCAACCTTAATGCTCTGCAACAACTTTGATTCGTTTGCAAACTGGAGGTCAATGGGACTAGTAATGTCAACCGGTTTGGCTTGATGACCAGTTGCCTTTGGGGTCTCCATTTGAGTGCTCTGTGCTGCTCCCTCTTTCTCTTTAGCTTTTTTCTTGTCCTCTTCTACCTTCTTTTTCTCCTCTTCTTTCCACTTCTCTTCTTCTTCATCCTTCTTCTTTTTCTCCTTTTCTTGCTTCTTTTTCTCTTGCTCCTTTCTCTTCTCTTCTTCCTTTCTCTTCTCCTCTTCCTTTTTTTTCTTCTCTTCCTTTTTCTTCTCCTTTTCTTGTTTCGCTTCCTTCTTTTTCTTTTCTTCCTCTTGTTTCTTCTTCTCCTCTTCCTTTCTTTTCTTTTCCTCTTCTAGTTTCCTCTTCTCCTCTTCCTTTTTCTTTTCTTCCTCTTTTCTCTCCTCTTCCTTTTTTTCTTCTCTTCTTCCTTTTTCTTCTCCTCTTCCTTTTTCTTTTCTTCCTCTCTTCTCTCCTCTTCCACTTTTTTGTTCTCTTCTTCCTTTTGCTTCTTTTCCATTTCTGCCTTTTTTCTATTTTCTTCCTCCTTTTTCTTCTTCTCTTTCTCTGCCTATTTTCTCTTGTCTTCCTCCTGTTTCTCCTAACCTTCTATTTTTGTTGGTGCATCTGGAGTAACATTTTCACTGTTCAAGGCATCAACATCAATTGGGTCCAATTGAGTAATGACCATTTCTCCTTCACTATCATATACTTCATCTGGTTGAGTGATTTCTAGTTCTTGCTCAGCTTTCCTGTTGGCTTCAGCCACTTGATGCAATCTTAAAGCTGATTGAGCAAGGGAGTGGGCATCTTTGACCACTTCCAAAAATTTTCCTTCCAACAACATGAGTCTTCTTCTTCTCATGAAGAAGAGGCCCTTATATCTCTCCACCACTTCATACAGTTCTGTTTTGGGCACATTAGGAAAGTATTGTGCAAATACTTCCTCTCTTATTTCTTGTTCCTTTTCTATGGCAATGCACCACTTGTTATCTAAATAATTATACAAAGAATCAGGTGTCTTAGATTTAATTTCTGATGGCCACCGGTCATTAATACATAAATAATTGATAACTTCCTGTTCAACTTCCTTCTTTTCATCATCATTAAAATCATCAAAGCACTCTTTCAAATCACCAAGTACTTTTCTTTTAATATTCTTAATTATTTTTTGACAATGTGTCAAAGGTTTGTAAGAGGAAATATCAATATTTACTGGTGCAGATGTTGCCGGTTCACTCTTTGTCTTTTTCCTCGTTTGCCTAGTCTTCTTAGGCTGTTCTTCAGAGACAATGTCCTCTGAATCTGGTGTATTGCTTTTTGTCTTCCGCTTCCTCTCAAAGACTTTGGCGGGTGCCGCTTCCAGTTTCTTCTTTGTTGGTGACCGCTTGGTCACTTTGGGACTTGCTGTGATAACCGGTGCCGATGATGAAGGCACTGCCTTTCCCTTCTTTATTGAGGGTTCTTCAACTGGTGTAACCCTTTCTAAATAGGTGCTGGTTCTCTTTGCCTTTGGATCAAGGGGCAAGGTGATTAGGGTAGGGGCATACCCATCTAGCATGTCATACATTACCTCATATCCCATCGGTTCCACTTCTTCCTGTCTTGGCTCAACCGCCTCCATTATGCACTCATCAACTCCAATGGTGAAGCAAATGTCATCTTCATATTTCTTGACAATATCACCGGATATTCTCACCCTTTGGTTCATTTTGCATCTGAACTCATCAAAGTATTTGTTCAGCAATTCCGGTAACCGGTTCCTACTGCTTGTAGGATTTCCTTGATTTGCTTTGTCATTGTTTGGTCAGCAGACCACCGAATATCACCTACTCTTGGAAAATAGCCTTGGAAGTAGAAGAATAACCCAACCAATAGTTGTCCAAACTTGAATCTCAAGGCATTGTCCTATTTGATTGACTTGAGGTTCAACAGAAGTTGTCTTTGCATACAAGTGCATAGATCAAATGATGCATCTTCCTTGATCATCCTGTGGGCCGCATTTACCGCTACAACAGAGATAGAGTTGATTCTGCTGGCATGGAATGTCCGGTATCCTATCACCATACATGCATATTTGACTAGATCATCCTTGACGGAATTGACAGTCATTCCCCGTGAATCGCTCACTGAACTAGTGAGCTTAGTCATTTCTATCTTGCTAATCTTTCTTAGGGCTAGCACTTCACCTACGTTGCAGAAACCAGTGATGGCATGAATTGCTTCTGGTGTAATATCATGCATTCGCTCTAAGTACATTTTATCACCGTGTACTCTACTAAGAATAATGCAGATGTGATCATCTGAAAATTCTTCAAGGAAATAGACAGCATTGTGAAGTTTCTTCTTTTCTAGGATGCTAAATTCTGGTTTAATCTTTTTGTCCTTCCCACAGAACAAACTCAACTGAGAATGGATCATCAGAGATCCTAGATCTTCAATCTTACAATCAATGTAATAAAAAATGCCTTCCTCCACTATAACACTAATGGGTATTTGAGATAGGGCATTGTATTTTACCTTTCATTGAATAAAGTCTACAGAATCAACAGGTGCACTAGAACTAGCATGTGATGCAAAAGCCATGATAAATAGAGAATTGTGAAAAATACCTTCGTAAGTCAAAATTTAGGGCATGCAATTTAAACTTCGCTACACACTCCTTTGGTTGCTGAAATACTGCTTTGTGTTCTATATTTCACCAACAGATGTTTGCTTATGATTCTTCTTCAGGATTTTGATAGATTCTTTGAATCGCAATCCAAATCGCTTTTCTTCACTCATGAACTGATAAGTGAAGAATGACTTTTAAAAATTCTTTTAAACAAGTTCTTCACCTACCACAATAAATGCTCCACTATTAGGGCGTAAACCCTAATTTGCCTTTTACCATTTTTGGTCTTTTGCCAACTGATAGGTATCACATACCGGTTGAGGTCTTTTACCGGTGTAAATCGGGGGTTCAAGATATTTCACCATTTGCTCCCCCTAAGCTTTTATGATGCTTAGTTTGCCAGTTCAACGACTTCCACACTAGGTGTAGAAACTAGTTCTACTTGAATCACTTCTTCTAGCTTCTTCTTCTAGGTTTTCTTCATATCTGCTTGAACAATTTCAACATCAATCTTTCCTCCTAGAGTGACCGATATATCATCCCATATACTCTTTCTTGTTCTGCAGAATCTTGCTGTATGACTCAGTTTGTTGCAATGATAGCAAACCATTCCAGGTGCTCTCCAAGGTCCATTATTCATGTTTCCATTCTTCCTGCTGCATGTTGCAGCAGTGTGACCATGACCATGACAAATCACACATATTTCTCTCCATCCGGTTGTCGCTTGATAGCCACTGCTACCTGATTGATGACTATAGGTATTAAACCGGTTTGGGTTCTAGTTCTCAGAGGATTCAAGAAAAACTCCTTGACTCCTTTGAGGATTACTTTAGGTATTGTGCATGACAGACCTACATTCAAATGCTCTATGCCCAAACTTGTTGCATGCATAACAATTTCCATTGAATCTATTGGGTCTAGGTTTATCATTTAGAAAATAAGGAAAATTATTGTAAGCCTTACTTCTACATACATTAGCAGTGTGTCCTTCCTTGAGACAATTAAAGCAAGCAGGTTTGAACTTTTGCTTACCTTTATCCTTTGATGCCAGTTGTTTCTTTGATGCTCCATCATTTATTCTAGAAGTCTCACCTTCCTAATAATCAGAGAAACCAAGTCCACTGGTATTCTTTATTGGTTTAGCTGATTCAAGATTCTGTTCTAGCTTGATAGTGCTCTTATTGAATTTGGCAAGTATTTCCTTTGACTCAATGAGTTCTTTAGAAATAACAGCATTGGATTCCTTCAAGGTTGCATTCTCAGAAATAACCATGTTTAGTTCACCTTGGATTCCTTCCTTTTCCATTTTATTTTCAAGAAGATGAGCGGCAAGTGCACTCATTTCTTGCTTCAGCTTGTAGATCTCATGATCTTTGTCTTTTACCAGATCTTTAGCTTTCCTCCAGTTCTCAAGCGCTTGACACATCCTGATAGTTAGTCCTTCAAGTTCCCTTCTTAGGTTGGCATTGGACTCATTCAGTTTTTCAACTTCTTAAATAAGGGCTTCCATGTCTGCTTCATCAGAAGAACTATTTTCAATTAGCTCCATCAGTTTTTCAGCATGCTCTCCTCTTTTTGCTTGAGAGGCTTTATATTTGACCTTAAGTTCATCATAGGCTTGCTTAGTCTGAGTGAGCCGATGAGTAAGTTCCCTCACAGTGTATTCCCCCATATCTCTTTCCAAGTTGTTAGACTTATAGAAAGGTTGGATTTGATACCAATTGATGAATACTAAGAGGGGGGGGGGGGGTGAATTGGTATTCCAAAAAATATTGTACTTAAACACTTAAACAACCTAGCAGTAAACTGGTAAAATAGTTTAACAAACAAACCAATTAACACACATGCAAACCAAATAGCCAATAAGACATTCACCCATAGAAGCACAATCACCATAACACAAGAGATTTTTACGTGGAAACCCAAATGGGAAAAACCATGGTGAGATGAAACTCACAAGTAACCATTTGCAAAATAGTAACCAGACCAGTTAAGGTCATACAATGTTCTTTACCAGAACAGATCCTGTTAGGAATCTCAATCTCTGTTAGGAGATAAGTCTGATTAAAGACTACCTTGTGAGAGGATTTTAGATCCATAGATGTGAACCACCTTGTTAGAGGATTTACAAAGGCTTTGCTGGGCCTACTCGGTTAAGGGTTTCTGACTTATTAAAGATGTGAGTAATCAACAAGTGAATGATCTAGCAAATGGTACAGTCTGCTTGATTAGATCCATTGTATTTCATATCTAATGCTCTTCAACATTACTTCAGTCTTCAGTAAATCCACACTCTGTTGCAGTACATAGACTTGATCTTCTCAGTTAAGATCGTACATACAAGAGCTTCAACGAACACCTAAAACCTAACAACTACACTCATACATACACATACAAAACCCTAGACATGATGTCCTTAAAAGGAATTTGATTTCATGTCGGTCCAATAGGATTACATTGCAAGTTCCTAGGTTCATTGTATCTAGACACATTTGGTAACATGACACAAAATCACCATCAAAGTGTCAGTGGATGGTAACTCATCACAAAAATATACCGGTTAGTAACTCATCACAGAGTATTACTGGTTTATACAACTTTTTTGGTTACCAGTTGGTAACTCAGAGTAATACTGGTTCAAACAGATTTCTGATTAACAAAAATTGAAGATTGGGAAAAAGATAACTACTGCTTCTGGCTCCTTTGCTCCGCTCTGCTTGAGATCGGTAAACACTTTCTTCATAACATCAATAGTCTAAAGACTACAACATGATACCAGTTTGGAACAATTACTAGTTGAGCATAATTCATACATTCATAAAGTGATCTCATAGCAAAATTGTGTCCATCAATGACAATCACAACATAATCATCAAAATGCCAATAGATGTGCTCACCTTCGTTTTGCAGGTTCCATTCTTTCTACCGTACAATACTAATTGCTTGTAGTAGATCTAGATAAGAACCTTTGAAAAACCAACTTATTTCAATGTACTTACTTCTTGTAGTAGATCCGGTTAAGAACCTCTACAAAATACTTCACCAACTCACTGCACCAATTTTCTCATACCGAAACAACTCTCTGATTTTGTCTATTACCACATTTATCCTTCGCTCATGCTCACTTTCCCTTTTGCAATATGCTCTATCATATTATTCCACACTTATATGCACAACCTAAAAAGATCTTTTATATATATATATATATATATCAATTTGGAAATATACATCAAGTGGGCCTTTGAGATACTTTTTCAAAAGATAATTTTAATAATTAGGATATATGCTACAATCACCAGAGCAAAATACCAATATAAGTCTTCAAAATTGGCCAATCTAAAAATGAACACACCCTCGAAGTACCAAAACAACATGCTACTAGAATACAATAATTATCAGAGCAAAAAATAGAACAACTGAATCATAGCTAAGATAAAAGTTATGGGGTGCAATAATCATGATCTAGGTCAACATTACAAGATTCAAGATGTGAAAACCAAACCACCAAATGAATGTTACCAATAATCAAAGAAACTGGAGCACAAGAATTTTGTTATCACAACTTTTTTAAATATACAACTAAAGCATGAAATCTAGAGAATAGCTTCCGGAGCACAAGACAAAATATCACAACAAAAACCAAAAATTCTCACATCCATACGCTTATGTCATCATGATTCTAGAGCAATAATCATATCAAAAACTATACGACAACAACAACAACAACGATATGTAATTTGTAACATACATACCAATCTGCAACTCAACATATACAACATCTCGCATATCAATCCGAACCAATCTGGATCACCAAATTTGACATCAATGACAACTCAAATAAGTAATTCTAATAGAAGCATTTAAATGAAAAACAAGGTAAGGAGAAAGAGAAAAATTCATTAGAAGGTAATAAAAAAATCCCTAAGGTTATAACTCCTATTTCCAAATCAGACAAAGGGAAGGAGAAGGCTCTAAGGAAAAATCCATTCCCTCAAAAACAAGATTAAAAATCTCAAAAAGTAAGAAAGCTAAATTTGATGAGGGTTCTACAGTCGAGCAAGAGGAACAAGAACAAAAACTAGCTATTGTTGCAAAGAAAAGGAGATTAGAAAAATTCCCTCTTTCTATAAAACCTAGGAAGAAAACTCATATTTTTTACACTAAATCCCAACCAACATTACAAAGAAACAAGCTCTTGCTACCACTTATTATCCTATAAAAACCTCCTCCCGTTCCTTTTCAAATTAATGAACAAATACTATATGTTGAGTTTTATCTAATACTAGACAATGTAGAATGGATCCAATTAGTGGATTATGAAGGTATTCAGATGTAGGCGGTGTTTTCAGACTAAGCACATGGCTGAGAGTTGCCCAAAGAAGAAGAGATTTAGACAAGCGACTTGGTGGAAAGATGAATCAATACCTTCTGATTCAGTGGGGAAAGAGGTGGATAAAGTGTCTGAGGTGGCTTCTAAATATTTTCCTTCTTTCTTTGCTCCTACTCTGCCTCCCCAAGCCTCTGGAGGCTTGACAGAAGGTGTAGGCCTAGAAGCTAAGATTTGTCAACAGGATTCTAGGATCAAGCTTCCAAACTCAGTCGAGGACAAATTTGAGGATTTGTTAAAAAATAGTCAGGATGAGAGTTCTAAAATGATGAATATGACTGAGAATATTGCTAAAGTTAGTGGTGGACATGGAAATTCTATTGCTCCCTTAGGGGATCAACGATGAAACCTTGATAGCAAGTCTTGCTTCTCTTCTAAGGATATGCAGAGGTGACAGAAGAAAGCTGAAAGGCTAGAAGATGATTGGAAAAATGTGAAGGGTAAAAAAGTTAAAAAGACAATGAAGGATGGAGGCTTTGACATGACTCTACATTCTTATTCAAAATGAAAGGCACCCATTAAATGATTTGCTAGTTTCTGGCTTTTTTGGTTGTCTTTATTATAGCTTTTGTTTTATTAGGTTGTGGGAGCCTTCTTTGAAAACCCATGTTTATGGTTATGGGAGCCTTTAAAACCCATGGTTGTTTGGTGACTTCTTTTTTCTATCTTTTGACAACTTCTTATTTTTGGGTTCCATATCCATTCAAAATCTATTTGTAAAGGGTTTCGAGTCCCTTGAAAACCTACTTTTCCTTTAATAAAAAACTAGTAGAGCAGGAAAGAAAAATGGGAAACAAAAAACCACTCCGAAGGAGAAAAAGTAGTCTCATGAGTTGAAGAATAAGAAAGGAGGCATTAAGGGAAAGGCAATGA
This sequence comes from Cryptomeria japonica, assembly GCF_030272615.1. Classification (NCBI taxonomy): domain Eukaryota; kingdom Viridiplantae; phylum Streptophyta; class Pinopsida; order Cupressales; family Cupressaceae; genus Cryptomeria; species Cryptomeria japonica. The sequence continues at coordinate 267,666,666 of NC_081415.1, forward strand.
CTAATCTATTCCTAGACACTGACTCTAAAATTAGCAATGGGGATATTTTTTGTTTAAAAGGAGGTCACCAAATGTTGAGGAAGGATAAGCCTCTTTTGATATGAATATGGAGTCATTCACAGACTTATCCTAGATTGGTGAGAAGAAAGAGGTGTAAAAGTGTCAATGGAGATGCCATGATCCATAGAAGAGCATGAAGTAATAATAGAAGAAATAGAAGAGTAGAATGTGGTAGAATAAATAGAGGATGTAATAGGGTAGATGAAGGATTAAAGAAATTAAGGTGCATGATGTGAAGGAGCAAGAGATACAATAAATTAAGTCACTTGAGGATACTAACTTGATAGGTTGGGGAGATGGCCGCTAAAGAGACAATGGATGTAATTGAGACAATTTTGAGTCGATACTTGATGTAGGCAATTGAGTTAGTGGTGGAAACTCAGGCTAATATCTAGATGCCTCATATCACATGTACATTATCTTGGCCTTCTGTTGCATTGAAATTATGGAAAAATGTTAAACAATTGCAACTACATGAGAAGGAATTGATGAAAGAAAAATATCAGTTGCAAGAAGCAATGAAAAATAAGTTACATGAGAAAGTGACTAAGGTTGCAAAACTGAGAGGTAATTTGGATACCATGGTTGCCATGATCCCTTAAATAATCAACTACAAACCACCAAAAAGGGTATATACATTATTACTTAGAAATAACTTTCTTAATTTTCAGTTTATGCATTTTTATAAAGATTTGCCTTCTTCTTTTGTTTCTCTGAGAGAATTATTGCATCTTTTTTTAGTCTTCCACCCTAAAATTACAAAACACATTATGTGAGTTTTATTTGCATAATATTGTTGTGCCAGACAACACCAATTGGAATCTCCTCATATATGTTGGGGACATTCAACTAAGAGCCTTTTATTCCTATATGAAGCATGAGAAAAATGGGGGAAGGTGGATGGTTACTTATATAGAATTTGGAAGAACAACAACCTTGTCTCTTAGGGAAGAATCTAATGATGTCAATACTATCTTGAATTACTGGGTGTTACTCACCAGTAGACTTGTTGTTCAACAATAGATATTAGAAACTAGAGAATAACTTTATGTGATATATGAATTCATGATTCATGTATTGGGTAGGACATATTGGAATTTTTTATATTATTTTGGAAGGAACTCACATATGAGTTAAAGAAGAAAGAGCCCCATTCCTTATACAATTATCATGCAACCATATGGAGAGCTAGGAAATACATGGATATAGCTAGAGAAAAAAAAATGAAGTGGATGTCGCTACTTTTTCAGCCTCCAATGCTTTTGTGGCATGCACTAGACTGGTGGGGGATTGAGTTGTACATTGAAGATGAAGAAGAACCAAGATGGCATTGGATTACATGATCTAATGGACTCTATTGGAATCCATGAGCACAAAATTTGGGTGTTACTATTCATTTATACTTTAGGGAAATGGCTCTTGCACAAAATTAGTTACCGTGTCTTGCTTTGAGATAAGCACAAAGCTAAGTTGGGGGAAATGATAGGTCCTTGTTTTGTTCACTTTTAATAAGCTACATCATAGACTTTAATTAAGTTTTATGGTGTAAACACTACAAACTTTAGTCATAGTTTGACTTATCATACCATTAAGTCTTCATATGAGTACTTTAAATATGACTATTTAATTAATGTAAATATGATACATATATATGCTTATATTTGTGTATGTTTTTTTTATCAAGGATAAAAAACATATAACAACCATATATGATACATACATATGCTTATAATTGTGTATGTTATGGATGATAATAGATGGTTTTACAATGTTTTATGTACTAACTTGATGTGCAACACTTCATTTAGATCAAAACCAATTATTCCTATAGCCACACATTGTGTGAGTTCCTACAGACAAGGGTAGAATCAAATTTGAACTATTGAACACACCTTAGGACTGAGAGGGGGGGTGAATCAATTCAGACCTTAAAATTTTAATCTTAGACTTCATCTTTCCATAACATGATAAAATTATATTTCCCTTTATCAACAATAATAAAGCATAAAGAAAAACACAATGCACAAGAGAACACAAGATTTATGTGGAAAACCCGAAAAGGGAAAAACCACAACGAGAGTCAAACAAAAATATATGAAATGATTATAAATTTATTTTAGGCTCACATATAAGGAAGCACATTGCCACCTAAAATAATTGCAAGCTAATATGTACTATCTTAGGGCAAGGTACACAAGGACTTGTAGGCTAAAGCTTATTGCTCTAGGGAAAGATACGAAAGGACTTGTAGGCTAAAGCTCACTACTCCAGGGAAATATACAAAGACTTGCTGATTGAATATCACTTCTCCATGGCAAGATACAATATCACAACATTTTAATTGATATGATAAAGTCTTCTCCAAATATGAAGCTACACTTGAACCTTTGTCACAAGTAGCCAAATGCAACAACAATCACCACCATACTATCATTGTCTTCGCATAACACAACTCTTCAAGTGATATGATTATGAAAGAAAATTTACACACATTTTGATTTAATTACTCACATCACACCAACCACACATCATAAATCCAAATTTATCATCTATAAATACCATCTTCTTCATCACAAACAACAATCAGGTCGACCAAAACAAAGGATAAGCATAGGTCCTATTAAGCCAACCACTAAACAAAATTGTGGTGAATGTTGTCCAATCTAGGATATATATGGGACCTAAAAAATCATATCACACTTCTCAAAGTAGCTCCAAATAATATATATGCTCACACACATCATCCAAGGATGACAACAAGGTAATGTGTAGATCAACAATGTAGCACACAACCGGTCACCCCAAAAAACATAGCATCCAAATGAATAAACTCAATATGGATCCCCACACACCAAAGGTAGGACCCAAACACAACTTAACACATTCTCTAAAGTCACCAACTATTGTTATGATCATAGCACAAGATAGAAACAAAACTATGTCAACCAAAAAAAATCAATTACATAGAAGGAAAACATTTGACACAATGTAGCACCAACTAGAACATTCACACCATGTGAGGCACATAAGGACATTCTGAAAATATACAACATCATTCCCAAATAATTATTTTTTATTGTTAAATCTATACATGCTAGTACAATAGAAATAAATACATAACACTTCATTGTTAGAATGTTAGGAAACACAATCTTGAATAGAAAATCCATAAATATTATTGTTGAACACTTCAACACTTGAATCTATAATTGTGACAACACACAAAGACCAAAAGCATTTCCTCCAAGTTGTAGCACTTGAAACACTAATGGGAAAAACACAGAGCATCTTTTAGATCAATCAAATCTACTTCTCATAGACATCTAGACTGTTAGCAGACAACTATCACTAGCTATATTAGCTGCAACATCAGGAACCTAAAAGATAACAATGCAATTTCCATAGATCATAAACATCATGTCCAAATACACAAGATCAAACTCTGAAATGTGGAGGAATGAAGAGCATTCTTATAGCTAGACTTTAAACACTCTTTCTTGCATATCATAATTCCCCATACAAAAAATATTCTAGAGACAATATCAACCTCAATAGTAGTGTCAGGGCCAAGGGAGGAACATCCAATTCATCACTAGCATTATTAACATATCAATACCTCAAACTGAATGTAAACATTAGACACCAAGAAAAATGGACATTCACAACCCAAAGCAATTGCAATCAATAATAACTATCTGCTCAACCCAATACAAAGCATATCCAACATCCCAATACAAGGTGCATGTTGATAATAAATGACAATAATTCCAATACTCTCTTTATTGACATCAACAACAACACACCAACAACAATGACCTTATAACAAATACTCAACATAAAGAACACGTCATCAAGGACAACACATATTGTTAAGCATCAGGTTGACATAAATGATAACACATATTGCCAACATGAACTTGTCAAAAGAAGTTCCAAATGTGTCAAGCCATTCGGGAGTCATGCATGTGGACCTCTTCCACAATGTTCATAACCACTTGAGGGCATGCTATTTATTAATCCATTGCAATTATTTGAGTGAGCATTTTCGTCTTGAAGCTGGAATGAATTTTAGTCCTAATAGGACTCTTCATCAATTTATGTTTCCTTTATCTTTTTAATAAATCTCTCCCTAGGACTGGGGATTGAGTAGTAGTTAGTTAGAGGAATAAGTTATAGGTGTGAATGTATAAATAAGTCCTAGAATAACCTAAAAAGGTTAATGACACTATGCTTATTATAGTATCTTTGTTTTGAAAGCAAGGCATGTGAGCTTGTAATGAACGAAATACAATACATTTCTAAACTAATGTTGTGATTTCATAATTTAATAGTGAGTATTTATTGAAGGGGGCCCACTTGAGGTAAAACTACTCTTATTTTAGTTTAGTTTACTTAATTCCATTTCATGCATCTAATTTAGATAGATCTTTTGAATTCAAATTAGTTAATGTTTCTATCATTCATTCTATTTTCCTATAGTAATTATTAGGCAAATCAGTTTGGATAGTGTAAGTAATAGCTAATGGATATCTTTCTTTATTTAATCTATATTGAAATTTCTTTAGTAGAATGTTTTTCTTTCATTGTACCTTCTATTTCTTTGATATTTCTTAACCAATTGTAGTCATTTTTAGTAGTTGTGTTCCTACATTTTCCTTTATCATAGTTTTTGTTGTCAGCATAAGATAACAACCTAGGACAAGTTCATAATGAAAAGATAGTGTTAACCTATTTCAAGTTACACTACCCCCTAGTTTGACAAGTAAATGTATACTTTGAACCAATTACTCGGAATGGATAGATATCCTTGAGTTGTGAAGACTTGTGTTTACTCTCGAATCTCAATTGAAATTATAACGATTGACACTCTAGTTTGAGAGAATTTTATACATGGATACCTATCATTTCCTCATATTTAGGAATAATCATCTTAAATACATTACTCCCTAAGTTGTAGTCAAGGTGAGATGTTAGTGTAAATAGATTCATCGTCAAACTAGTTAGCTAATCACCTTTATAGCTAGTGACCTATTCACACTTAGCTTAAGTTTAATTGGGATATTTTAGAGTTTTGTCTCACCTCATGTGGTTGAGACACATGTAATTATCACTTGAGACACCTAATGGAGTCATACTTGACACTTTCTCACACACTTATCATGTGAGCTCACAATTCTTGCACATTTGGAGGGATAGTCAAACTTTCACCCCTACTTATTCACCTCCTCATTCTTACTTATATTTGCTAAGTTGATCATTTTATTTAATATTATTAATTTGTATATGATAGACATGTGATTATTCTCATATTTTTTCTCTCGTGGAAGGTTATCAATTCATGCTTTCTAATGTTGACTAATTTCGAACAAGGCTCATTTTTATACTTTCAACTACATGGTTATGATGTTTCTCATCTTGCACATTTCTTGTTTGTGGAAAGTTTCGTGTTTGCAAGTAGATCCTAGTTTTTCCAACATGGTGCCAAATATTTCTTGCAAAATATCTCTCTTTCTCTCTTGAATCTATGAGGGTCATGGACATCAGGCTTCAAATGATATATGTAGAGTGAAACGAATCTCATGGTTGCACTTAGGAGGACTAGGAAATAAATTTTCATAAATAACACTTGCATTTTTTTAGATTTTTGGGGTCATCCATGGTGGGTTCTTACAATCGTATGACATCCATACAAATTGCATAAAATTAGCATCACCATGTCTCTACATGTGTGCTAGTCAACTCAACCTCTATGTAGGCTTTTTTTATAAGAAATATTTTTTAACAAAAAAAATGTTTCTTCAAGGCACAATCTTGTGTAGGGATGACATCACCTTATGTAGGTCTAATGCCTACAAACCCGCCATGCAAGGAATATTACTTCATTTCCTACCACCAAAATAATATCTCATTTGGTGGACAAAATATTTTGTTTCATTACACAAATCATCATAGATGAGATCAATAGTTGTCTGTCACATTGCTGGAAGAATATTCTACAAATATTTCATTTGTAGGGAATAATTTATACTTATACCCACTGATGTTATCATGACATCACATTGATATCAACATCTTTCTCATCCACTTTGGCCCCCTTCATTGTTGATGAGTTTTAAATTTTGCCTCAACTTTAGGAGGTTATTTCTTATAACACATATGTATCTTTCAGTGAACTTTTTTCACTCTGCATATTTTTTGTCCTCTATCTTGTGGTATAATTTATTTTTCATAATGTTGTAAAACTTTTTTTTTAATTTTCTAATTTTCAAAAGACACCCTACATAATCCCAATTTTTAGAACTTTGAGAGGCTCATTTGGGCTCATATAAACATCTATTTCTTGATCTTCATATAGTGTTGAAATTAGTTTTTCATGACAATATTACACAATATCAAATTTTGAATATACCTCTTTCGAGGACTTGTACATTAATTCACTTTTGTAAATCCACTAAAATAAAGTGTCATATCATTGTATATTTTTAGGGGGGTTCATGTTTTCAATAATGGGGGTTTTATTTTTAGTTTCTGACATTTTGTTGAGGTTTGAAAGAATTTTTTATATATGTCTTCTTTTTCCCATTTATGACATAAAACGTGTAAGAACTCAACTCACAAAAAATAATTTTGTAAATGCACTCGTATAAAGTGCCACAAAATTGAATAGATGTTCCTTAGGGAGGGAATGTTGTACATCTATTGGCCTAATGTTGGTTCTACATTCTTGTGCACATCATTGTGCCCAATTTCAGTTGGTTTTCCATTATCACTTCCTCATCAACATAAGTTGGTAACCATGACATGGTTATGCTAATGCTTCCTTATTTTAGTGGAGCAATGGAGAAACCTTAGTGGATCTTTATAGAATTCACAAATTTATAGGGGTTCACATAGACATAGTATTTTTATCTCTCATATGGGGGATTATTTTGAAGGATCATATTTGTGAGAGTCTAGTACTTATATTGAACACTAGACACTTTTTACTACTGTACTATAGGTCATTTGTGCTTAGTGTTATCATTTTTCCATTTCAAACTTAATGATTATTGTCTAAATTGGTAAAATGGTGGTAATTTGGTCTTGTAATGTTTATTTAAGTTATTTGTTTTAATTTCTTTAAGTCCTTAAGGTTTGGCATCCACTTTGGTTTTTATTAAATTTCTTAGGTTGCTCTCTTTCTTGATGGAGATCATGAATATGGTGGTAAGGTTTTAAAATACCACATTGAATTTTAGAGGGATTTTTTGTTGAAACAACCTTTGTTGCGCTCATCACTCATGAATGAATTGGGTTTAGTGGGTGAGTTATCTAACTTGATTTATCTCATTCATCAAAGATTGAATCTTCACACACTAGAACCTTAGGTTTTTAGAGATTTGGTTTGTATTTGAGAACATGAGGCTATAATTACAGCTACATATTTTATGAGGACTCAAGCTTTGGTTTATAGTTGAGAACATGAGGCTACAATGGTAGCTAGGACTTGAATAAATTCTTTAACAAGAGAATTGAGAAACTTCAAGTTTGTAAGGAAGGATGAAGGAGTCTTAAAAGTGTTGTTTCAGTCATACATTGTCATGCACATGGAAAAGGAAGGTTATGCTAGGTTTGAGACTCCAATATTATCTTATAAAACCTTCACATTGTAAAAAATGAATGATGGTTTCTCTCGCGACACATAGCAGTTGAATGCTTAATTTATATTTTCTTTTCTATTGAGATTTCCATGGAGTTAGTAAGTAAAATTATAGTTGAAGGCTCATATGCATAAGGGTATAGATTCACAAGAGTGATAGCCACAACCCTTGTGGAAAGAACAATGAATAATCTTGGCAAGAAGATGGCAGTGCTATGAAATTTGAATGAGACAATGTTGGAGTATAATGACATGCTAGTGTTAGTGACATATATTAGGGAGACCTAAGGTCATAGATAGAATTATGGATACAAGAACATTGAATATTGTATAGGGAAAATGCATGAAAAATAACAAATGATAAGCATATTGTACAAAGAAATGGAGAGGTTCTTAAAAGATAACAACATTTGAAAGATTTAATAGAAAAATCTTAGCACTTAGGTAATTTATAATATATATGGACAAAGATCTTTACATTGACAAGTTAATATAGAAGCATGTATCAAACTGCCATGCTACAATCCAAGAAAAAAATGATGGATAATAGTCTTAAAATGGAGGAAAAGATATTTAAATGTTATGAGAATTGTCTAACAAAATACTATGAACAATACATGATTCTGAATATATTTCCTTTCATCACAATAAGGGTCATGGTTAGAAGGTCAATGAACTTGGTGGACATATAATTCCCCAAAACATAATTTTAAAAATGCATACCTATAAGTGGTCATTAGGATATCACTACAAAATAGGCCATAGGACCTATAAAGACCAAAAGGCATGATTGGACAATTCTATAAAGAGTTCTTAAAGAAAAAAGGGTAGAGGTCTGGAAAAGGAAGTGAGAGGAAATGAGAGATACCTACAGTCATGTGAGTGTGATGATATCAAAATGTATGGCAACAATATAAATTCCTTAGGTTTTCATGGGTACTTTGACAAGGGTTGTTGGGTGAGGAGAAATGAGGACAAGTCGAGGTCTAGTAGGTTTCCTAAGGATGAAGATAGAGGTCTAAAATATTTACTTGCAAAAAACACTATGATAGATAAAGGTCATACCGAATGAAAATAAAACTAATACATTTGGCCTCAAATTTTGATGGAGGTTTTCGACAAACAAGATATTTTGTGATCAAATTTGATTTTTAAAAAAAAAAATGCCTGACAATGTCGAAATTTCGATGACGTTTTCCTACGAAGCCTGTGTCAGTCAGAATTCCGACAACTAGAGGCATTATTAAAAAGAAAAGAAAAGTGCAGTTTCATTTGAAAACCATGCGCGGCGGATTGAATTAACTCTCGACTTCCTCTGCATCTGCCAATTACTTTGTTTCTTTTGCCTCTTCCTCTGCCTCTGCCTCTGCAAATTGGGTTCGATGTTTCCTTTTTCTCTTCCTCTACCTCCACCTTTGCAAATTGGGTTTTCTAGCAAGTGAAAATGAAGGATTGATTCTGTAGTTTGGAGAGTATCGAACTATTGGAGATGACAAAATTACTGTAGATTTTTGCATGGCGTTAAATTCCCGTGGAGTTGCAGGTTGTGTGTTTGAATCATGTAAAGTTGGTTGCAGACAAGTTCATTTTAGAGTGCGTGTCTCATAAATTTGAGCTTGTCATCCTACCGATATGTTCTCATTTATTTGTTTTTCTTTACTTTCCTAATGTTGTAGTTCCTAGTTATTGAAAAGTCTTCCAATTATCGATTATGTTAGATAAAGGCTAAAAGTATTGTATAAAAATTAAAAAATAAGTAAACCCTATTTACTATACCAGAATCAATTTGCTTGCTTGCTTGTAAATGACTGTTTTCCATCCCTAGTTATTGAAAAGTCTTCCAATTATTGATTATGTTAGATAAAGGCTAAAAGTATTGTATAAAAATTAAAAAATAAGTAAACCCTATTTACTATACCAGAATCAATCTACTTGCTTGCTTGTAAATGAATGTTTTCCATTTGCTTGCTTGTAAATGAATGTTTATAAAGTAGTGATTGTATGAATTAGAAATATGATTCCTTAAAGAAACTTGCTTTGGAAATACTTGATTCAAATATATAAAATCAATAAAAGACCAGTGCCTTGATTCCTTACTAGTTTCATATCATTTCAAATGAAAAATCCTACGTTTAACCTTAGAGACAGTTTTAATAACTTGTTAATGTAACAAGACCATCATCTCAAAGGCTTCCATATGAATTGAAATTAAAATGTGACATCTAGTTAATCTTACTAAATTTAAGTTTACTTTGAAAGACCAATAAGACAATTTGAAGTTTGCCAACCAATCCTTCAAACTGAAAATCAATCTTAATTACAACAACATAAGATTGCACAATGAAACACTCTATGTAAATAGATTTATCCAAGGAACTGGTCAATCCATTGAAAAGATAGATACCATCATGAATGAGAAACACTTGAATCTTTATATTGAAAATAAAACACTTAAACTAGTTGATTTCTATGCATATCCTCCATTAACTTGGTACTTCCAGACAACGAGTTCATAAGAAAATGCATAGAGATTGTCTTGATAAAAAAAATATAAACTTGTGATATCCGTCTCTCCTAAAATATCCTCCACATATAGATGAGGATTCGGTTTGAAAAATGAAAAGGCAACCCTTTCATTAAACTAAAATTAACAAAAAACTAACTAGAAACTAACTACCTAAAAACTGCCCCAACAAACTAAAACTATAAAAAACAAAGTCACATCTTTAAACATCTTTTGATATCTATGGTTGGTCTCCAAGAATCTGATCACACTTTTGAATGTGCTTCAAATATCCCTTTGATTTGTAGGTATATGCATCGTAGATAATATCTCTGACCACAATCTCCAAAGTGATGAAGTTTTCCATCTGCTCGATTGTGTCTATCATGTCAAGTACATCGGACCGGGAAATGTTAAGGGAAGCACTGAGAAGACTTTGGCACTCCACAATCCATTTATCCTTATCCTTAATCTGTCAATTCTGATCTTCAATTTATAGAAAACCATGCTGTACTACTTCCTTACATTCATTAAATTCATTTTGCAATTCTGTGTCAAAGTCTTCATGCTTTTTCAACAACTTTTGTATTCCTTTAATGACTTCAACATTTGTATTGGCCATTGTCTTATCATTGAACATAGTTCCTAGTCTGTTATAAATCCAGTTGTGGGATATTGCATTATCCATATTCTTTTGATAAACAACCCATAAATCTTCAAGGAAACCCGAGAATGTTTCAAATCTCTTAGTCAATAAAACAGAGGTTGTGTCAGCCCTCACACTTTGCATTTGCCTTTTCAACTTTTTATTTTCTAGTTGCACTTCCTCACATTTCTTTTTCCACTGAGACCCATCATGGATGTGTGGCACAGGTTGTCCTCCTCTTTTTAGCAATTCTTCATATAATCCCTTGTACTGATCTCTTTCTTTGATCAATTTGACTAATTATGCTTTATTAAATTTTGAAATATCAATACCCATATCAATAGTAACAATGGGATCTACTTCACCAAATTTCAATTTCATCATGTGACCAAAGGCTTTATCCACATCGATGATTTTTGGCCTCTTATTTGGAGGGTAAAGAGCCCATAAAAGAAAAGCCTCTTCATTCTGGTCAAATCTAGAGCCGACATACACATCATTTACCCCCTGAATATCCAATTTAAAATCCTTATTCTCAGAATGTAACATGCTATCAAAAATAAATGATGCACTCATGTCCCATCTTGGAAAGATGATGATGCCTACTTCACTAAGAAGTTGTCTTCCCCTTTGAGGGGTTATAGTGGTCAATTCTAAACTGATTTCTTCCTTTAGTTTCCCCAACAATTCTGGTTCTTTTTCAGGGGTTACATTTGGGATAGATTCTCTCAGTTTTTTCCCTTTGAAATTATATAAAAATGATTTAAATTCTTTTGACTTAATAAAAACATCATCAGAAACAAAGGCAAAATACTCATCGTATCTTGCATCACTATGGATGTTCAGCCTGGCAACAATTTTCTCTTGCAAGTCTGACTCAACTTCTTTGGACTCGCCTTCACTCTCTTCTTCTTTAGCTTCTATTTCTTGCAATCTCTTTTTCTTTTCTTCCAATTTCTTGTTTAATTCATCAATGGCCATTTGGGCCTTTTCCTCCTCCATGTTTCAAAACATGTCCTCTGCTTCCAAGTAAACATGAATATAATCTCCCAGATTTTGACTTTTCTTGCAATTGTGAATATATCCCTTAGGCTCATAATTGACCCTAGCAGCATATTTGAACAAATTATATTCTTCAACCAATTTCCTATCAATGGCTTCATAAGCCTTTGTTGATACAATGGTAAAATCCCCAAAACTAAGAGTCCCAGGCAGGAAAGTCTGCTTATGCATACCTCCAAAATGTTTGGCATTCGAAACACTTAACTGTCTCACAATCTCCAGATAAGCAATTATGTCTAGTACAAGTTTTGGCAACATATATGGGGTTCCTTCGAAACCATAAATCCTGAAGCAATTAAAATCCTTGTGAACAAACCAATTTCCCCAGTTGTGATTGACAGTACCTCTTTCATAAAAAATAGCAGGTCTAAGAAATCTTTTAACTTCAGTGGAAATAGATCCTTCACACGGGAAACCATACATCTGGTATAATGTCTTTACTATTTTCTCTTCAAACTTTATGTAGTTTGATTTCACATATCGTGAATCCCAAACTGATGTCCACATTTGTACTGGTTGTTCTTTACCTACTCTGTCCACAATGTTCAATTTTAAATTCATTGGCCGCATACCCCTAAATCTTCCATAAAATAAAATCAAATGCATTAACAACAAGTAAAACTTGAAAGTGGGCTCCCTATTATCTTTGAGGTTCAATAATCCTTCATGTAATTTTTCTACAACATAAGTAGCATAATCAAAGGGTCTTGGCTCATACTACTGTACATTTGTTGCTAACACCAGTAACCCAATATTAGCTACATCAGGGACCTCTATACCTCCAACCTGTCTGCATGACATATAGGTGTACTGTAAGTAGTGTCTGAAAATGTCCATGTTGAATGGGGGACCATCCTCTTTGGTTAGAATGCCCTTTTGAGCCCTATGGAAAGCAAAGTTCCACCCTTTATAAGTAGTATCCATTTTTAATAAAATTCCTCCTGTAGTTCTTCAAAAGACAAGGGTACATCAGGGTTAGGGTCTAAGCTAAAAACTTCATCTATGGTGCCATGACTAAATCTGATAAACACTTTGACGTTTGGAAACTGAATGCATCTCTTCATAGAATTGTAATTTTTGTCCAAGAATTCCATCAATCTGATATTTACGAAAATATTTGGAACAACTAGTTTACCTAAGTTGGTTATCCACGGGTTACAATTGACACTTCTCTATCCTTTCTCAAACAGGAAGAGTTCATAACCTCTCACCTTTGTCCACACATATCCAACCCCTTTAAACCTATCCTCAAGCTGGTCTTTTTTGAGCAAATGTTTTTTCAACCTCCTTGATTTTGGGCCTGGGGACTGCAATTGATCAATAATATCTTGATTCAGTTTCCGTGCAGGAGGGACTTCCGTTGTTTTGGATTTTTTAGATGTGGATCTGGAGCCCTTAACACTCCTCTTTCTTCCTGATGAACTTGCAACCTCCATGATGCGTGATGAATTGTGAGCAATAATTCTCACCTTGTGTGTTTTTTACTAAGACACAACCTGCATTTGGTTCTTAATTTGCCTCGCATGAGCCATCAATATACTCAATTGCACACATTAAATACAGGCTGCTTTGGTTTCAATTTTGAATTGTATCTATAATGGCTCATCGGTATATGCTTTCCTAATGAATTACTCCCTTGGTGCCATTAAAAATATTTCATTCCTTTAGTCGCTTTGTTTTTTATTAGTGTGTGTCTTCTCGAGCCCTGCATCGGGTATCGACATAACCTTGAACAACCTTTGTCGATTATTACTTTTTCCCCGATGAATCTCCTACTCTATTGTTTCCATCGGGCGTCGGGATAGCTTGAAATTTTAAACCTCAATATCTTTAAGTTGTACTGATGACTAAGGCTTCTCTCCCTACCAGTGTAAGTCTTACCGACAGCCTTATCGGCTATCGACAAGACAACGATTCACATGTTTTGATACCGAAAGTCACACTGATGATACTTTAGTAATTACTTGGTCAGTGTATATCCTCCTGATGTGTCTATCGAGTATCGGGATAACTCCTATCCCCTTTTAGCGATAGTTAATCACTTTTCGATGACCTTTGGCTTTGCTATGGTGATTTCTTTGGGGTAGGCTACTCCGATGGTTTGATTTGCAGACTTGTGGAGTTCTAATGGATTTCTTCCATTTCTCTTCCACTTCTAGACATCCATACTTAAAGACATCCATACTGTCTTTTTACTTAAAGAAAATGGGGAACTAAATGGTACTAAGATTAAAAAGCTACATACCCATCATGAGTAATGAGAAATAAATAAGCTTGTCAAGCTTGAAATCAATGTGTAAGGCTAACTGTGTCATTTTGTCAAAAGTTGCCAAATAGTCCTATTCAGGTCCTGATTGTTCAAATAATGTAAATGTACCCATGGAAGGGTAATAAAGGTTTAATATGTTGCTTTGAGGCCACTCTAAGGTGTTCAAAGTATCTAAGTAATGTTTAGTGGTCATTCATGTCAAAAGGCAAAAGTTGTCAAGGTGTCACTAAAAAGTTGTAATGCAACAATGCATAAAATATTGTCAAATGGTACATTTCGGTCTTAGGGGCAGTTGGAATAGTTATAGAACCATGAGAGGCTATAAAATCCATCATTTATTCAGATTAAGTGTGTGTGACAAAGTTGGAGGAAATTCTTGTAAGGCTAGATCAAATAAAGCCTCTGATTGTCACTTAATTCTGCAGGGTTGTGATAGTTACAGGGTTGTATATTAGTTTGAAAGTAAAAATTCCATATAATTGTTTGTTGGATAAATAGAAAGGAAGTGTATTGCTATAAAGTATGTATTGGAAAATGTTTTTGATGAAGATTTAATGAGAAAATTGATATTTTGTTCAATACTTTTAATTGTTGTTTTTGATAGTCATGATTATTTGCTGCTTTAGATGTTTTTCCTAATAAGATTTGGATTGAATCCGACCCCTAATAACCTATTTGAGGTTGAATAATAATAATTATCTTCAATTCAAGACAGGTTTGAAGTGTTGGCATTTTGATGATGTTTGTACTTAGTTGTGATCATCATTGATGGACACACACTTATTTACTGTATAAGTTATTCTCAACTGGTAGTATGTGATGTATTGTTCAAACTGGTATTATATGCCAATGTATGCGTAGTATTTGTTTGGAGAAGGCTATCGGTGTTTGCAGAAGGAGCTTACTGGTCAAAGCATGAATGAGGATGTCAAGCGGTTTGAAGACCCCAAGTGGCAGCCATTGTTTTTAAGATCGGAACACTATGTTCCAGTTTACTAGTCTTTGTTTGTAAATCGATATACTTTGTTTTGTTAACTGACAAACTTGTAAAGTGTGATGAGTTATCATCCACCGACATCAATGCAGTGATTATGTGTTGTGTTACAAATTCTGTCTAGATGCATTGTACATAGGAAATTGTAATCTCATATCATTGGACCGACATGAAATCAGATTCCTATATGAGGACATCATGTCTAGGGTTTTGAGTATGTTGTGTAAGATTAGGTCTTTGCAAAAAGGTATCTTGCGATAGAGATTGAACATGTGAAGGATAGAAGACTGAATTAATGTTGCAATGCATTAACAGAGCGCAATCAAGGATCTAACTAAGCATTTTGTGCTACTTTCCAGATCACTTACTTGTTGATTACTAATCTCTTCGACAAGTCAAAAACCCTTAACCAGGTAGGCTTAGTTAAGCTTGTTCTAAATCCTCTAACAAGGTGGTTCATAGTTGTGGATCTAAAATCCTTTAACAAGGTAGTCTTTAACATGACTTATCTCCTAACAGAGATCAGGATTCCTAATAGGATCTATTCTGGTGAAGAATATTGTAAGGCCTTAACCGGTCTGACCTTAACCACTCTGGTTGCTATTCTGCAGAAAGTAGAATTGTGAGTTTTACTCACCGTGGTTTTTCCCATTTGAGTTTCCACATCAAAATATCTTGTGTTATGGTGATTGTATTATTGTGGGTGAATGCTTTATTTTCTATTTGGCTTGTTTGTGCATTAATCGGTTTACTATTTAAAGGGTTATACTAGTTTGTAGTAACATTGCTTAAGTATTTGGTAAAGTTTTTGGGTATACTAATTCACCCCCACTCTTAGTATTCATCAATTGGTATCAGAGCCAACCTTTCTTTAAGTCTAACAACTTGAAAAGGGATATGGGGGAATACAACATTGGGGAACTCACTCACCATCTGGCTGAATCTGAGAGAGCCTATGATGAACTTAAGGTCAAGTATAAAGCCTCTTTATCTAAAAGAAGAGAATTTGTTGAGCAAATGCTGGAAATTACTGAAAACAACTCTTCTAATGGAGCAGACATGGATGCCCTAGTCAAAGAAGTGGAGAAACTGAATGAGTCCAAAACTAACCTGAGGAGGGAGCTGGAAGGACTGACCATTAGGATGAGTCAAGAACTGGAAAACTGAATAAAAGCTGAGGATCTAGTGAAGGACAAGGAGCATGAGATCATTAAGTTGAATCAAGAAATTGGTACCATCACTGCTTATCTGCAAGGAAGAGAAAGAAGAAATGCAAGCAGAACTCAATGCAACCATTTCTCATAATGAAACCCTAATGAAGACCAATGAATCTCTTTCCAAAGCACTTGCTGAGATGAAGGAGATACTTGCAAAATTCAACCTGAGTTATGCAAAATTGGACCAATAGCTGGAATCAATGAAGCAATCAAGGGATACCATTGGACTTGGTTTCTTTGCATATGAGGAAGGTGAATTCTCTGGAACCAAGATTGATGCACCAAAAGAGCAACTGGTACCTAAGAACAACAACAAAAGAAAAGGTAAGTCAAAGTTCAAACCTGTATGCTTTAACTATCATAAGGAAGGACATACTACCAATGTATGTAGGAGCAAGACTTATAATAATTTCCCTTACATGCAAAACAATGTGTATGACCACAAGACCATAACTGGTAGATTTAATGGTCATTGTTATGCATGTAACAAATTTGGGCATAGATCTTTTGAGTGCAGATCGGTTATGAAAAACTCTAGAGGTTATGCACCAAGATCAAAAGGAGTTGTCCAAGAACTTCTTATGAACTAAAACCCAAACTGGTATAGAACCTATGACCATTGGTCAAATGGTTATGGAGCAACAAACTATTGGAGTGCAACTTGTGTGATCTGTCGTGGTAGCAATCACATTGCTGCAACATGTAGGAGAAATAATGGAAAGGTGAACACTAGACCATGGAGAGCACTTGGTATGGTATGCTATTGTTGTCACAAACCGAGACATCTTACCAGAGCAAGCAGACCAAGACAAAATTCATCGGAAGACAAACCGATTGACCCAGAAGGTAAAGGAAAGGTCAATGTTGAAAATGTTCAGGCAGATATGAATAAAACTTAGAAAAATAAATCTAAAGAGAAGCCACAAGATGTACTAGTTTCCGCACCCAGTGTGGAGACCCCTAAATTGACAAATTGAGCTTCGAAAAGCTTAAGGGGAACATATCGGTAACAATGTTTTGAACCCCCAGAGTATATCGGTAAAGTACTTTTATCGGTATTGGTTACCTATCGACTGACATAAGAAATGAAGTGGTAAAAGGTAAAATTAGGGTTTGTACCCTAACGATGATGCATTTATTATGGTAGGTAGGAGCATGTATAAAGGTGACTCTTGTAGTCATTTACTTACCTATTTTTGAAGAAGCATTTATCTAACTTGAGCAGCGCAACAAAAGCAATCAATCTTATTTTTGAAGAAATCTAGAAAGAAATATTGTGCAAGACCCAACAATCATTTCAAGCTATCTAGAGTGGAGGTCAGAGTGGTAAAGCAAGCTTTTGGAGAAGTGTGTTGTGCTTGACATCGGTGAACCCTAGTTCAGAGTGAAAAGGTATTTTTCATCGAATCACTCTTATCATTTAGAATTATTTAGACATGGCTTCTACATCCAAAGTCTCTTCTAGTTCTTCCGCACCTAAGGAGTCATCCAAATCTCTTAGGATGAAGTTGAATTACAATTCCCTATCTCAAATTCCTACTGGAGTCATTGCCGAAGGGGATGTTTCTGGTTATATTGATTGCAGACTGGAAGGCCTAGGGTCTCTAGCGATTCACTTCCAGTTGAGTTTGTTCTATGGAAAACATAAGAAGATTAAACCAGAGTACAACGTGATTGAGAAGAATAAATTCCACAATGCAGTATATTTCCTTGAGGAATTCACAAAAGATCATATAAGAATTATTATTAGTAGGGTTCATGGTGACAAGATGTATCTTGAGCAAACCCATGATATTACACTGGAGGCAATCCATGCCATGACCGATTTCTGCAATATTGGAGAAGTCCTTGTTCTTCGTAATGTCACAAAAGCCAAATTGGAAAAGCTCACTGGTTCTGTGAGTGACAAGCAGGAAATGACTGTCAACACCATTAGAGATGACTTGGTGAAGTATGTGTGCATGGTGATTGGGTATAGAGTATTCTATGCCAGTAGGATGAATTCTGTTCCTACAGTTGCGGTGAATGCCGCTTATTGAATGATCAAGGAAGATACAGAGTACGACTTGTGTACCTGCATGCAAAAACAACTCATGGAGAATTTGAAATCCATCAAAGAGGACAAGGCACTAAGGTTCAAGTTCAGTCAACTACTTGTTGGGTTATTTTTCTACTTTCAAGGGTATTTTCTGGGAGTTGGTGATGTTCAATGGTCAAGTGATCTATCGATTACAAGAAAAATCAAGGAAAGTCTGCAAGCAGTGGGATCTACTTATCCAAAGATTCTGAACAAGTATTTTGATGAGTTCAGATTGAAGATGAACCAAAGAACAAGGCTATCAGGTGACCTAGTTAAGAAGTATGAAGATGATATTTGTTTCACGATCAAAGTGGATCATTGGATAATGGAAGCGGTTGAGCCAAGAAAAGAGGAAGTTGAGCCTATGGGCTATGAAGTGGTAAACAATATAATCATTGGGTATGCCTCTGCCCTACTTTCTTCACCGCTTGATGCAAAGAAGAAGAGGATAGGTACCTACTTTGAGAGAGTTAATCCTACTAAAGTACCAAAGTAGAAGAAGAGGAAAGTTGTGCCATCGACATCAGCACCAGTGACATCTGCTGCCAGTCCAAAAGTGACCAAGAGGTCACCATCCAAGAAGAAACCAGAGGCTATTCCACCAAAGGTATTTGAGAGGAAAAGGAAAACCAAGAACAGAGAATAGGATTCAGTAGACACTCAATTGGAAGATGAAATGAAGAAGATAAGGCAATCGGGTAAGAAGACCAAGCTAATACGTAATGTACTTGTAACCTCTACACCGGTAAATTTACACATTGCTTCTTACAAGCCCATGACACATTTTCAAAGGAATATAAAGAATATTAGAAGGAAAATTCTTGATGATCTAAGAGATTATTTTGATGATCTTAATGATACTGAAAAGCAGGAGGTAGAGCAAGAACTCATTAAGTATTTATGTGATAATGATCGGTCTCCAACTGATATTAAACTTATAGTTTCTAATTATTTGTATAATTCTTTGGACAATAAATGGCGCATTGTCATTGAAAAGGAGCAAGCAATTAGGGAGCAATTTTTTGCTCAATATTTCCCAGATGCTTCCAATTTTGAATTATTTGAGATTCTTGATTGGTACAAAGGCACCTTTTTCATGAGAAGAAGAAGACTTTAGTTACTTGGAGGCAAAATCTCTAAAGTAGAAAAGGACACTCATTTGCAGGCTCAAGAAGCTATCAAGATGGAAAAGGTATATGAAGAAAATCTAGAGTCTGAACAAGTGTCTGACCTATCAAAATCCAAACCAGATGAAACCTTCAATGATCAGGGAGAGAGTAGCTAAGAAAAATGATCCTATCGATGTGGATGCATTAGATGCTGAAGGTACTAAACCGGAGGAAGTTGAGAAGGAGAAAGAAGAGAAAGAGAAAGGGGAGAAGGAGTAAGTGGAGAAGGAGAAAGCAGAGAAGTAGAAAGCGGAGAAGTAGAAAGCAGAGAAGGAGAAAGCAGAGAAAGAGAAAGCAAAGAAGGAGAAAGAAGAGAAGGAGAAAGCAGAGAAGAAGAAAGCTGAGAAGGAGAACGCAAAGAAGGAGAAGGCGGAGAAGGAGAAAGCAAAAAAGAGGATAAAGAGAAGGCTGACAAGGAGGCCAAGGAGAAAGAAGAGTAGGAGAAGAAGAGACAAGAGAAGATCAAAGAAAAGGAAGGAGGACAGACTTTCGAGACTCCCAAGGCAACCAGAGATCAAGTTCAAGCTAAATAGGTTGATCCCACCAGTCACAATGAATTGACTCTTGCCTATCTTACCAAATCTGTAGACAAAAATGAGCTACTTAGAAGTATTCAACTTGCTCAAGAAATATTGGAGGAACTAAGAAAGAAGAAAGAAAAAGATGTTATTCAACTTTCTGTTGATACTCTTTCAACCTTAGTCCCCGATACTGATCTTTCTGGTACTAATTCCTCACTCGCCCAGTTGAAGCTTCTATGCACAATAGTGGATGATCAAGTGCAATCATTGGAAGATGTTGCCCATACTACTGTAGAGAAAAATCATGAAAAGGCACTAAAAGTTGCATTGGTGAAGCAATTTAATGAAGACAGAGACAAGCTGATCCATCAGAGAGATGATATCAGTATGGCAATGGCTGAAGGACATAAACTTTTAAGCAAATTTGCCAGCCCGATATATTATGTGATGATGCTATGAAGAAGAAAGGTCAACTCCAATTGGAATTAAAGCAGCATATGGAGACCTTCAAAGTGCTATATGATTCCTTCATAATGTATGGGCAGACTATACAGACTCATAGGTAACAAATTTCTAGGATTGATTCAGAGATCTGCAAACGAACTCAAGATCTACAGAAGTTTCAATTGCTTTTGTTACCTAAGTTGCAGATTCTTCAGAAGTGCTTTTTGAACATGGACGCCATTATTTTCACTCAGGAATTGAGCACTATTGATGCAATGGAGGAATTAGCATTCCAGATGAAGACTCAGAGTGAAATTGCTGCCTCACTCCTAGATACTTGGTCTACAGACATGAAGGAATTTCTGAAAGACTTTCAATTCATTTTTGAAAATTTTACTAATTATTGTCATAAACATATACTCTATTTTCATGTTATGCAATATGATTTTGGTAAATCTTTGCAGCATGTTTCCATTACTTTGTCATTGTTGGAAAAGGGGGAGTGGTATTGATTAAAAATTTTATGCAAATGGAAGTAGTACATGCTTGTAATTTTGGCAAAAGGAGTAGTGTATATGCTTAGGAGGAGTAATTTTGTTTATGGCATCATTTTTGTTTTGTAAACCCTTAGATGTCAAATTTTCCTAAGTGTTACCATCAATGCGAAAGGGGGAGATTGTTGACATTTTTATTATGTTTGTACTTAGTTGTGATTGTCATTGATTGACACACACTTATTTGCTATATAAGTTATTCTCAACCGGTAGTATGTGATGTATTGTTCAAACCGATATTATATGCCAACGTATGCATAGTCTTTGTTTGTAAAAGACTATCGGTGTTTGCAGAAGGAGCTTACCAGTCAAAGCATGAACGAGGACCTCAAGCGGTACGAGGACCTCAAGCGGTTCAAGGACCCCAAGCGACAGTCAATCTTTCTAAGATCGGAACAGTATGTTCCAGTTTACTAGTCTTTGTTTGTAAACCGGTATAATTTGTTTTGTTAACCCGCAAACTTGTAAAGTGTGATGAGTTATCATCCACTGACACAGATGTGGTGATTCTATGTTATGTTACAAATTGTGTGTAGATGCATTGTACCTAGGAAATTGTAATCTAATCTCATTGGACTAACATGAAATCAAATTTCTATATGAGGACATCATGTCTAGGGCTTTGAGTGTGTTGTGTAAGATTATGTCTTTGCAAAAAGGTATCTTGCAACAAAGACTGAATGTGTGAAGGACATAAGATTGAAGTAATGCTACAATGCATTAACAGAGCGCAATCAAGGATCTAACTAAGCATTTTGTGCTAATTTATAGATCACTTACTTGCTGATTACTAATATCTTCGACAAGTCAGAAACCCTTAACCGGGTAGACTCAGTTAAGCCTATTCTAAATCCTCTAACAAGGTGGTTCACAATTGTGGATCTGAAATCCTTTAACAGGGCAGTCTTTAACATGACTTATCTCCTAACAAAGATCAGGATTCCTAATAGGATATGTTATGGTGAAGAACATTGTAAGTCCTTAACTGGTCTGGTTGTTATTCTACAGAAAGTAGACTTGTGAGTTTTACTCATCGTGGTTTTTCCCATTTGGGTTTCCACGTCAAAATATCTTATGTTATGGTGATTGTGTTATTGTGGGTGAATGCTTTATTTGCCATTTGGCTTGTTTGTGTATTAACTGGTTTACTGTTTAAAGGGCTATACCGGTCTGTAGTAAAATTGCTTAAGTGTTTGGTAAAGTTTTTGGGTATACTAATTCACCCCCCCTCTTAGTATTCATCATGAAGGTCATCCATGGATTATAATGAAAGTTCTAATGGTTTTTGTTAAAACTGTCATAAAACCCTTGTTGACAGGGTTGCAACAAAAGAATTGATTATAACTCTTAATGCAACTGCTCAAGTTTCTTCATATTTTGGATTCTAATAGTCAATTAAATTCTCTTTCATATGAAGTTGGTTTCATGTCGACTTCTTCATAAATTCATCATTCCTAAGTTGATTCTATTAGATGACACAATAAAAAGGTTTCTCTTTTTTAAAAACTCAAATATTTTTCATCAACTTACCAAAATCAAGCTTCTTTTTTAGCCAAGAAAACTATCTAAATAAAATAGTCTTCATAATTGAAGAGAGTCTAAGTTTAAGTAACATTTCAACTTCTATATAACTAGTTCTAAGAAGACTTTTGTACTTGCGATATCCTTTTGTGTAGTTTGTGAAGGTTACGCACCGATGTTTCGATAGCCTGAGTTTTTTGCGTGTGAAGAAAGACCATGTCAGAAAATATCAGCGAAGAAAAAAATAAGGAGACAATTGCTAGATTGCGGTCTAACTTGAAAAGAAAAGGTGTTGAAAAATGCTATTGTCCCTGCAAAACTTTTAAGGGCTTAAAGACTAGAAGACTTCTAATCAAAATAGCTAAGAAACATTGTAGGCAACATGGTCACATTGAAGGGGGGCATAATTGTCATCCATTGGTAAGATATTCATTATATCATTTTAACAATTTATATACATAAGAAATCACTTCATGGTGAGATCACGATCATGGTTTATTTATGTTGATCATTTTTATATAGGTCAAGCTCCCCAGGGCACATGATATGGACAAACACAACCCGAAGAATATGTTTTTCGAAGTGGAGGAACATGGAGGTGTGAATATTGAAGTTGAAGATAATGATCCCATGGAAGATGACGATCATGTGCCAGAAAACACAATTGAAGATGATGGTACAAATACATTGATCCATGACACATTTAGTACTGGCGCAACCGTTCATGATGATCAAGATGACTTTGATGTTGTTCATGATTTACCTGTACTTGAGAAGGCATACGAGCCCCTTTATGAATGCTCCCAAACAAGTCTTCTCTCCATTGTATTGTTGTTGGTGAACTTCAAGGTTATGAATGGTTTATCCAGCATAACAATCTCACATATGTTAAGGTATGTTGTATATGTCATTATAGTTAACAAAGGGTGAATCATGCACCATTAATATTCTGTAGATTGATAGGTGAGTTTTTGTTACCACCATCAAATATTCTACCTCGCTCATACCGAGAATTATCTTCCATTTGGAAAGATATTGGAATGGACTATCAAGGAATAAATGCTTGTCCCAATGATCATATTATATATCATAAACAACATGAATTTGCAACAGAATGCCCTGAATGTCATATCAATAGATATCAAATAGATCAAATAACAAAAAAGGTGCCTCGTAAGGTTCTTCGTTATATTCCCATTATTCTACATATGCAATGATTATTCAGGTGCTTTAGCTTGGCACAATTTATGGATTACCATGCACACAATAGAAGTCGAGATGACATTATTCGAATGCCTATAGATGGTTCAGTATTTATGAACATAGAGGAAAAGTGGCCACACTTTAAAGAAGAACCTCGTAATCTAAAGCTTTCATTGGCAGCGGATGGTGTCAATCCATTTGGAGAGATGAGATCTGTTTACTCGGTGTGACCAGTTTTTGTTATCAACAATAACATTCCTCCATGGATGTCAATAAAGATAGAGCACATAATGTTGGTGATGATTGTTTCAAGTATTTTATCATTTAATAGTCATCTACATTTATTTATAAATCTTGCAGTAAAATGGTCATAATAATTATGTAATGTTTTTGTTCATTCAACTAGGTAAGTACCAAGTTAAAGATATGAATGTGTATATTGAGCCTCTTATCGACGAGTTGCTGGATTTATGGAATGTTGTCACTATGTATGACATCTCTAGACCAATAGGACAAAGACACTTTAAATTCCATGCAATACTTGTATGGACAATACATGATGCCCTAGGGCTAACACATTTTTGTGGTATGTTACAGTGTTCAAGTTGCGCATTATAATTATAATTATAAAAATTAACATATTTAATCCAATTATACATTATCTTGTAGGTCTTCAAACAAAGGGAAAATTTGCATGTCCAGTTTGTGGTCCAAAGATGAAATCTCGTCATTCAAAAAGTTTAGGAAAGCAGGTGCTTGATGAGTATAGGCACTTCCTCCACAGAAATCATAAGTATCGAAATACTAAAAAACATTTGTTCAATGGGAAAGAAGAGACTACATCAAAGCCACAAAGAATGACACCTTGCCTATGGAAGTTAGAATATAATAGAATTAATCGTCAAGGTAGTGCCATTCCATCTAATGGTTTATGTTTGGAATTTGTATTTTTCTATTGTGTTTTGTTTACTGATGATGTAATTGATGATCATGAAGGTCTTCAAGGCATTAATGACCACCTTCCATAGGGACTAAAAAGTTATCCGAGACAATTTAGTAGGTTTCCCTACTATGAGCAGCTACAAATAGTGCATTTGTTTGATACTATGCATATTGGGAAGAATATAATAGAGACATTATGGAAAATATTGGAGGGAAGGCGTGACAAAGAAAAAAATGTCAAAATTTGTAGTGACATTCAGGAATCCAATCATGCAATGAAAAATGTCATTCAATTAAATAGAAATGGAGACCAAATTTGTATAAGTGCCCTTCCTTGGTTATTGGTCTTTACCAACAAAGCAATGCTATAAAATAAGTCATACAAAAAAATCGATTTCTCATAAGATTTTCTCTATTTGGCCCTGCATGTCTAGCTCTTCTTCCTTCTTTGGCACTTGCCATCTAGAGACAACTGCATTCTCATCAGATTCACTTTACTGCATTCTCATCAGATTCACTTTCTGCCTCCTCCTCCTCGGTTTCAATTTCCTCGAGTCTCCATCTCTTTTCTGCCAGTTGATTATTCAGTTGACCAATTACCTCTTTGGCTTCTACATCCTCCATGTTCCTAAAGGTATCTTTAGCCTCAATACTGACATGCAGATAACCTCCCAAGTTCCATCTCTTCTTGCAAGACTAAATGTATCCTTCAGGATCATAGTTTTTATTGGCATAATGCTCATACAAATTGTATTCTTCTATTGACTTCTTATCAATTATTTCATAAGATTTGGTTGACACTATGGTGAAATTACCAAAACTCAGTGTCCCAGGCAGGAAGGCTTGCTTATGCATATCTGCAAAATGTTTAGCATTGGACACACTCAATTGCCTCACAATATCTAGATAAGCTATTTTGTCCAATACTAGTTTTGACAACATGTAGGGGCTCCCCTCAAATCCATATACTCTAAAACATGTAAAATCTTTATTCACAAACTGGTCCCCCCAGTTATGATCAACAATGTGTCTTTCATCATAATCCCTAGGTCTTAGGAACCTCTTGATCTCGTCAAAGATAGACCCTTCACATGAAATCCCATACATTCGGTACAATGGCATCATGATATGTTCTTCAAATTTAATATAGTTGGATCTCATATATCGAGAATCCCAAAGAGATGTCTACAATTGGACGGTCTGCTCCTCACCTTCCTTGTTATTGGTATTTAATTTTAGGCCCTCAAGCCAAAAACCCTTTACATATCCATAAAATAACACTAGATGCATCAATAGTGATTAAAATTTGAAATTGGGATGAGTATCATCCCTAAGGTTTAAAAAACCTTCGTACAACCTCTCCACCAGATATGCTACATAGTCAAAAGGCCTAGGTTCATACATTTGTATATGAGAGGCTAACACTAGCGGCTCAATGCTTGATATATCAGGAACCTCTACCCCTCCTACTTGCCCACATGACATATATGTGGACTGCAAGTAGTGTCTAAACAAATCAATGCTTAATGGTGGCCCGTCTTCCTCTGTTAATTTTCTTGCCTGCCTCTTGTGAATGGCAAATTTCCAGCTGGTATATGTAGTGTCCATTTTGAGGTGTTCTTCCTCCAACTCCCCAAAGGACAAGGGATTATCAGGACTGGGGTCTAAATTGAAAACCTCGTTTATGGTACCTGTAGAAAATCTAATAAATGCTTCCCCATTTGGGAGCTAAATGTACCTCTTCACCAAATTATAGTTCCTCACCAAAACCTCTAGCAATCTTATGTTTACAAAAATATTGGGGATTGTTAGCTTACCTAAATTTGTCATCCAAGGATTGTAGAGTGGCATCTCCTTGCTCCTTCTCAAATAGTGGAACATAAATAGTTCATGTCCCCTTACCTTGGTCTAGACATCTTCAACCTCTCTGTACTTGTCTTCTAATTGGTCTCTCCCTTGCTTCGACCTTCTGGATTTTGGGTCGGGTGCCTACATTTGGTCTATCCTGTCTTGGTTTAACTTCCTGACTAGAGGCACCTCTTCAGTTTTTTCTTTCTTTGCCTTAGAGTCAAGGCTCTTGGCCGCCCTCTTCTTTCTTGTTGAACTCAAAGCTTCCATTTCTACAATTACAATCCTTTTCTCTATTTTTTAAAGGTGCAATGTGTTCTATCTGTGTATTCTTCTTTCACCAACGCATTATTTAGACAAGGCAATTTTTGGTTCCGTCGTATTCTTTTGCAATAATGAACTTCTCATAAAATTTGCCTCGTGCCAACCATAGATGCATCTACTGCAAGTATTAAATAGAAGACTTAAAAATTTTGGTTTTGAATTCTGATATGACAACTACTCATTGGCATATGTCTCCCCGATGAATATTTCCCTTTTGGCGCTCTCTGAACAACCCTTTATCTCTTTGACATCTTACTTTCTCTTATTGGGACACCCTAAGCCGATGACTCCTTTTCCTCCTCATCAGTATATCTCAAACCGATATTCTCATTGAGCGTTGGGTGACCTCATTTAGTGTTATCACGATAGGCATTGTTTCCCCGATAGGCTTCACCATCCGCATAGATCTTCCCAATGTAACCGGCTTCATCGCCATGAGTCTTCCTGATAGTGTCTTCGCTCTGCTCAATCAGTCGGCTCCTTCATCAGGTATTAGGGTAATCTGAAATGAAACATACCGATAAGCAAAGTCTTCCTGATAGAGAATGTTCCATCGGTATATGTTTCACCGATGATTTCTTCGGGTGTTGGGGTGGCTCAAAGTAACACATACCGATCGCTTTGGCTATACCAATGCAACCAACTTCGTTGCCATGAGTCTTCCCGATAGTGTCTTCACTCCACTCAATCAGTTTGCTCCTTCATCGAGTATCAGGGTAATCCGAAATGAAACATACCGATAAGAAAATTCTTCCCAATAGAGTATTTTCCATCGGTATATGTTTCATCGATGATTTCTTTAGGCGTCGGGGTGGATCAAAGTAACACATATTGATTGCTTTGGCTATATTGATGCAACCGGCTTCATTTCCATGAGTCTTCCAGATAGTGTCTTCGCTCTGCTCAATCAGTCCGCTCATTCATCGGGTATCGGGGTAATCCGGAATGAAACATATTGATAAGCAAAGTCTTTCCGATAGAGTATGATCCATCGGTATACGTTTCATCGATGATTTCTTCGGACGTCGGGGTGGCTCAAAGTAACACATACTGATCACTTTGGCTATACCGATGGACTCTTCGTTTCACCACTCTTATCAGTATAAGTCTTACCGATACCCTCATCAGCTATCGGAAAGACGATTCTCCACTGTTGTCGCTAGTGTTTACTATGTCAATGGGTCATATTGGTATAGTTTTTTCTGATGCATCAATTCTCCTCAACTTTTCTCCTTGATCGGTATAACTTCTACCGATGAGCACAACTCCAGCTTTATACGCTCTCTCATCGGTATATGGTATCCTGATGCCTCCTCACCTCAATCGGGTGATCGTGAACTTGCAGAGGATTGCTGGTGTATTTTGTGGAACATGTATACAATTGGTTTTTCTCTCTCATAGGGTAAAGTATATTTTTAATTTTCATTTTGGATTGGGCCATTGAAATGGGGCTTACTTTTGTAATTTGGAACTGCAGGGCAAGAAATAATGCTTTGCTCATGCTTGTTCATATGCTATGACTTGATTAGAACAGATGTGGGTTTGGAACTTGCCTGGATAAATATTATTATTGACTTTGTGTTTCCATACCTACTTCAAGTTCTTGATATACTCTGATGATTCTGTGAATATTTTAAGTTTCTCTTTAACAAACATTTTAAATCTTCTACACAATTAAATAGCTAATATTAAAAAAAAATCTTTTTCAAAGTTCATTTGAGAATACATGACAAAAGTTGATGAGCTTGTTAAGGACAAGTTAGAGGCTATCCAAGAAGAGAAATCCAAGGAGAAAGAAGAGAAAGATCTTGTTACTCAATAGGTATGCATTTTGCTTAATTGAGCCTCAGGGAGCACTTGTTCTACTCTACTAATGGTTTTTAAAAATTCAAATAAATATGTGCCTATTTTGTTTACAGAATATAGCATTTTAAGAGTATAGTTAAGGAAATTATAGAAAATGGCATGCACATTTTTAAGAGCATAATTAAGGAAATTATAGAAAAATAGCATTTTTCAAGAAATTATAGAAAAATTATGTGCTAACATATTGCACTGTCTAAAAAGGATAATCTTTACAAGGATGCAATGGAAACTAGTTCTCAATTGGGTGATCGTGAACTTGCCAAGGAATTGCTGGTGTATTTTGTGGAACAAGTTAGAGGCTGTCCAAGAAGAGAAATCCAAGGAGAAAGAAGAGAAAGATCTTGTTGCTCAACATGTATGTATTTTACTTAGTTGAGCCTCAAGGAGCACTTGTTCTACTTTACTGACGATTTTTAAAAATTCAATTAAATATGTGCCTATTTTTTTTACAGAATATAACATTTTAAGAGCATAATTAAGGAAATTATAGAAAATAGCATGCACATTTTTAAGAGCATAATTAAGGAAATTATAGGAAAATTATGTACTAACATATTGCACTGTCTAAAAAAGATAATCTTTACAAGGATGCAATGGAAAGTAGTTCTCAATCGGGTGATCATGAACTTGCAGAGGAATTGCTGGTGTATTTTGTGGAACATGTATAGAATTGGTAAAACATATAGTTGGTTGTTCTCTCTCTCACAGGCTAAAATATATTTTGAATTTTCATTTTGGATTGGGGCATTGAAATGGGGCTTACTTATGAATTTGGAACTGCAGGGCAAGAAAGAATGCTTTGCTTCATGCTTCTTCATATGCTATGACTTGATCAAACTAGATGTGGCTTTAGAACTTGCCTGGATGGATAATATGATTGAACTTGTGTTTCCATCCCTACTTCAGGTTCTTGATATACTCTGATGATCCTGTGAATATTTTAAGTTTCTCTTTAATAAACATTTTAAATCTTTTGCATAAATAAATATGTGCCTATTTTGTTTACAGAATATGTATGCTCAGCTTCTTCCCCTTTGCTTTGCCAACACCTCCAATGCCTGGCATGGGAGGTTTCTTTCAACCAGGTATGAGTGGAATGGGAATGCCTCCCATTCCAGCTTATGGTATGCCACATATGGGTGGCTATTGATGGGATTGAAGAACTTAACGTGGGACACAATTCTTCAATCATACATGGTTTTCTGAGGTTGGTTTTCGAGTGGAAAGATTACATTGTCAAATTATTTTTATTGTCATTTGGTTGGTTGATACAAAATAATGAATCTTTAGTACTATCGTATTGGTCAATTAGTTCAAATATTTCCATCCACCAATCATTCGACGCCTGAACCGTCGCATGATTAGATTGTCAAATTATTTTTATTGTCGTTTGGTTGGCTGATATAGAATAATGACTCTTTAGTATTATCATATTGGTCAATAAGTGCAAACCTTTCCATCCACCAAGCATCCAACGAGGATGTTGTATGTCTGACAACATCCTCGTCGGATAAGCAATGAGAGGGCATCAAAATTCCGACGCCCACCCAATTTATTCTGATGACTATCGAGTTTTGTCGATGGCTAGGCAGTGAGGGGGCATCGAAATTTCAACGCCCACCCAATTTATTCCGATGACTTATTGATTTTTTCCAATGCCCACACCATCGCACATACAACATCCTTATCGGTGTGGATGCCCTCATTGTCATCAGACTTCCGATGGCTAAACAGTGACGGGGCTGTTTGAATTCAGAGGACTGAATCGTCGCACATACAACATCGTCATCGGTGCGGATGCCCTCGTTGCCATCAAAATTTCGATGGCTACACAGTGATGGTGCTGTTTGAATTCAGATGCCCGAACCATCGCACATACAACATCCTTGTCGGTGTGGATGCCTTGGTTGTCGTTGGAATTTTGAGGACTTATCAAGTTTTACCGACGGCTAAGTAGTGAGGGGGCCGTCAGAATTCCAATTTATTCTGAAGCCTGAGCCACCGGAACATTACCTACAAAGCATTGGAAGTTTGAAGACTTAACAAGTTTTACTGATGGCTAAGTGCAATCATGGTCGTCGTCAGAAGAGTATTCGACACCGTTGAAATTCTGACGGTCTTGAGCACCATCGGAATGTCCGACTACAAGTTTTCAACAACATTGCTCGTCGACAGTCCGACGAATTGTAGTTGGAATCCCAGTCGGAATTTGAAGCCAAATGTACTAGTGGAAGAATATAGTCTTTAGAAGGTTATTGGACAATGAAGAGGTCAGCAATCACATGATGTAACCACTACCATCTTAGAAACCTAAAGAAAAATTTATTCATACATCAAAGGATTGATGGTAATCCTTGAAAGACATGCATATTCAAGTGACAACCATTAAGATAGATGTGAGTGAACAATGTTATAAACATGAAATGAGACAATCATGGAGGTCATAGTTGTGCTAATATATCCTAAGTGTCTGATTGCTTTTATAAAATCGAGGGTTCCATTCTTGCATCTACTTCCACTATACTATTGTTAGCTTGAAGCAACTATTGAGATCACATAAAATGCCTTAGATATATTTAACATGATCATGAATCTTCCTAGATCTGCGACAAAGTAACATGCAAAAAGGAGTTGAGTTAAAGCTAAGTCACTATCTTGACCAAGATAAAGAACAACCTTGCAAAGAAATGAGGCAAAGACATAGTCCACACAAAGGGAAACAATATAATTTCACGAGTCAAGTGACAATATCATAATCTCCATCAAAGAGGTAGTTTTAAAAAGATGATTTGTACATAAAAGGGTAATGTACCATAATCAAATGTGGACAAAATCAAAGATAGCCATTGTTAACATTCATAATAAAGGATGATAAAAAAATATGATAGTGAATAACAACAATGAGAAAGGTTTGGTGGTAGATTCATAAGGTCACCATCCTCAATATCAAGACAAAGAGGTTTCAAATAAATAAAAAATCTTCATGATACAAAGGACAACCAAAACCATAGATAATTAGTACTTCAAATGATTGAGGCTCCATAAAAGGACAACAAAATGATAAAAAAGAGTAAGATGAAGAGAGGTATGTGACAATGGTAAAAGCGATAAAATATGCAGAAATTTTTTTATGAGAGAACTTAAACTACTATAAAAGATAACATTACCTTCTCATTGTGTCAATAATGACAATGATGTAGAAGAAATATAAACAATAGGATAGTCTTCTGAGAGTAAAATAGAACAATTATGGATAGTAACAAGGGGGGATAGTCCAAGAAAGTAGAGGGAAATAATTGCAAGGAAGACAATGCACTGCATAGCAAATGAAGAAACATAGTCATTACTCACTCTCAATTGGTTATATTTGCTCTCTCTACCATTATCACATATATATCTAGTATCTCTATTTGATCATTACTAAGTATTTCTAAAATTGTTGGAATAAATGTCACCATCTAAATGCTAGTTTAGATTTTATAAGATGTGTTTCCAAAGTGGGGATCTTTTGAGGTTATTGGAAAATTGGTGGAAGGAGCCATTGAACTATGAAGGAATGCAAAAAATTGTCTTCTAGAAATGATTACAACACATCAAAGAGAGACTCAAAGTTTTGAATAATACAACATTCAAGAATATCTTCTAGGAAAAGGAAAGGGTAGACTATGTCAAAGAAAAAACCCTACTGGCAAAGCATAATGAGATTTTGACAAGAAAGAAAAATTATTGGAAATCCAAATCCAAAAAGACATGGTTTGTTGAAGGAGATTTGAATACCATTTTTTTTACTAATTCCACAACAATTAAAAGTGTCCAAAACAAAATCTCCTAGATCCTAGACTGTAATGGGTCCACTTAAACTGAAAATAGAGAAATATAGAATGAAGGATTTTACTTCTGACATACTGAAAAGGACGAATGAAGTTGAACTACTACAATTTTTTTGAGGAACTATCCCTCCCCTCATATTGGACATAAATAATGATAATTTAGTTTCCAAAGTCATGGAAGAAGGGGTACAAAATATATATTTTTAAACTACAACCAGAGAAAGAACTTGAGCTTGATGGTTTTCCTACCATCTTTCATACTTGTTGAAAATTTATGAGTAAGGATAAATGTGAATTGGTTAAGGAGTCTCATAAATTGGAGAAATTTTTTACGAATATAAATAATTCCAATATTTTTATTATCCCTAATTAGGATGACTATTCCACCTTTGTGGACTTTCAACCAATCTCCCTTTGCAATGCAATATACCAGGTTATAAAAAAGGTGATTGCGAAAAAATGAAAAAAAGGGTTCTCTCCAAAATCATATCATAGGAATAACATAGATTTACTCTTGGAAGAAATATAACAAATGGAATAATTGTATTACATGAGGCAATACACACCATCAAAAGAGACAACCTAAGGGCAATGATTCTCAAACTTGTTCGATGGATATTTTTACTAAATATTTGGAATAAGTTTGGATTCAACAACAAGTAGCTCAAGTGGGTTAATTCATGCATCTCATCCCCTATATACTAAATAATTATTAATGGATCAATGTTTGGTTTCATTGAAGGAGCATGAGGGATTAGACAAAGGGGCTCACTCTCTCAATTTCTATTTGTCAACATGATTGATGCACTAAGTAGGATGATTTAACAAAAAGTATCTTTATATTGTGGAGTAGAATTGTTTGATACTCTTGTGTCATCTATTTACCAATGGAACTCTCTTATATATCATTTTGGTTCCTACGGAGATAGAGGAAATAAAAACATCTATAGAAGAATACACACAATGCTCAGGACAGTATATTAACATTAAGAAGTTCAAGATCTGTTCTTTAATTATAGAAAAATAATGTAGCATAGATTGACAAAAAAATTGAGCTTCCATATCAGGTCACTATGATTTATATGCTTGGGTATCCCCTTGTATGAAGGAACTACTCGATCCACACATTGGAAAATATTGCATCAAAAAACAACAAGCGGGTATACTCATGGAGATACCATTAGTTGACTCTGGTGTGGAAGATCACTATGATTAAATCTATCATCACACCAAATTCCAATATACATGCTCTCCTATATCAGTTTATTGGTAAAATCTAAGAAGGACCTTAATAAGATAAAAAGGTGGTTTCTTTGGGAAGGTTCAAACAATCTAAAGAGAATACCTTTAATAGCATGGGATATAATAAAAAAAGGTAAATGCTTGGAGGGACTATGATCAAAGACACTAGTAAGCAAAAATTAGCATTGGGGGTCTAATTATCATGAAGAATGTTCAAGAATCCAAATGCACAATTAGGATCTTGAAGAGGATATATATAAACAACAACGAGGCTAATTCAGTTTTAAGTGTGTCAAACCCACACCATGGTTCTCCACTTTGGAACTTCATGATGAGATATAGACATATAATCACATAGCACCTATCATGGACAATCAGATTTGGCACCAATGCTAAATTTTAACATTATTATTGGAATAGGTATTTCCCAATGCTTAAAGTTAATGGAGTTAGAGTTATAATTCAAATTACCAAAATAGTCTCTGATACCAAAGTTTGGAATTGCATGGAAATTAATGTAACACTATTGGATTCAAAGAATTCAAATGAAAATCCTTTAATTTTCACTTGGGGGATGCTAGAGATATCTTAATCAATGAGATAACTTCTAGTTCTATCATTTTGAGCAAGAAGGAATCAAAATATGAACTAATTGACACTGCATTTGGCATAGTCGATATTGTTTCCCTAGTCTCAAGAACCAAGTCCATGCTTTAGTAACGATCCCAACTATATATCGACTACCTTAGAATTGTAAGATCTTAATTAATTAGTGAATCAATTTTCTAAATTATTTATCCTAGTAGAATAAGCTAGAACAACCCTTCCTAAAGATATACAACCCTCTTTATCAATCTTGTAGGGAATAACCAAATGTAGTAACCTTTTCCATTAACCAACACAGGGAATAAGCAAATGGATAATACCCTCTCGCAATATGCATACCCTCTACCATTAATCAACATTATAAATAAATACTTATAATAACCCTCCCTAAAAGGGGAGAGATTTATCTATTGATTATTCTAATAGGCATATTAATAAAAAGGGTTATATCTTTGAATATTCAATAAGGTTGGTATATGCAATAAAATCTATTGAGGAGATTATATTGGATTGGCCTTCAAACTTATTTTGGGGTTCAAATGTGTTACCTAAGCCTGGAGCCTTTGCTTGGGTTGTTTTGCATCGTCATATTCTAACTGGTGATAGATGTTGGTTAACAATTTTGTCTTCTTAAGTAATTAATTCTTATGACTTTGTTTTGCCCAAAAGTGAAGAAAAATTATTAAAAAATAGTTGAGTAAGTTATTAATTAACTTCCCTCTAAATTTTAATAAGGTACAACTCCCTTTTATGATCAATTTTTTGGATTTTTAGATTTTAAAAGGAGGGATACTTTTAACTAGAATGTAGAAAAGGAAAACTAACATTTGTGCATATCCATGGCATAGATGCGATTGTAAGATTTGATATAATTAAAAGATCTCAAAATAGCCATTCAATACATGTTTGAAAACTAAAGATTTAAAATAAAATGAACTTCACAAAGTATCCCAATGCAAAGATTGAAATACAAATGAGTGGCATATGACTTCCGATAATTTTTTTACCACACCACAAAAGGAACTAAATGATAGGTAATTATAGATCATATTTACACATAAAAATGATAACTAGATACCAATTGAAGCACATAGACTTGTGAATCCTCTCAAAATGAACAAAATTTATTTGTTCCTTCTCTTGATCACTTCTCACTAAAATACTACAATGTGTTAGGGATCAAAAAAATTGACCCTTCATATGTCCTGTGAATACATATTTAAACATTTCAAATTTGTAACAACTACCAAAATGTTAACACTAATACTTTAAAATCATAATTAAAATTTTAATACAAATTTTAAAATATTATGAAATTTTAAAGTTTGGAATTAGAAAATGTGCATATTGTTAAAGTGGTGTGTCTTGTGGACCCATACTAGCTCTGTCCATAGGGACCTACTAAGTCATGGCTACCATGTGTGCTTTGTAATTCTACAAGATCTGGGTGACAGATGAAATCTTTGTGTGTTGTGGAATGTTCATGTTTTTAGTTCGAAGATTATAGAGAGCCTTATTGCCATGTACATTATCAATCTTAGCAATGAAATTGGCTACATGGTTCTGATGCCATGCTAAAGTTGAATCATTTCTTAGAAATTTATTTAAATTATCCTTGTTGATGGATTTCTCATTTGATAGTGCGTCTATGATATTTTGAAACTCCTTATAATTCATCTCTTTTTTCATATCTTGTGTTATCTTTCTTCCTTATTGACATCCAATAATAGAAAAACTCTTTGACAAGGTTGGCATGGACACAATTGCATTCTCTTAGCAATCTATCGTGCTCTTATATATGTTTCTTTAAGAAAGTGTCTTTCCATTTGGTTCTTTTCCTCCACATGATGTATCTAGTGTCATATGTACCTTGGATAATCTATTTCGGTGCAACCTTATCTAAGTCCATATCCAAAATTTTCTTGAGTTCTTGGTCGACTTGCAACCAGATGGACTCTTCTTGTTTGGTATTTTCTATCTCAATATTGATAACATTTATCAACATAATTAGTTCATCATAAACTTTTGTTAGTTTCTCAATGGAAGGGGGTCACTTGGATTTCAAATATTTCACTCATTCTTGGGTGATTATGCCATAAGAACTATGCTTTTACACTTTGTTTACCATCTCCTTCTCAACTGCAAAGCTAGGGTTAAAGGAGCCACTTGCTTGAATAATAGGCTAGTGTGAAGGATCAATCAATGACTTTAGGTATCTTGTAAGCAAGTCTGCAACTTTATTTAGTTCATCATTGTCTTGTTTATCTCTTTTAGTCCTCTCCACCAACCTTGAGGCTATTACTTGGAATTTGTGAACATATCCATCCTTGCTCGGGGGCCCCAAATTGACCTTGTTCATATTTTAATCATATACTATAGCTTGACCAAGTTCTCTTTGATCATAGGGGTGTGCAATTTGTATATAAAGGTGTCCAAAACCAGTGTACTCCATCAACCTTGATGCGATCTTCAACTTTTTGGGATTAGGGAACCTTTGAAATAGTTTCCCTACAATATTATCTTGAAGTAAATTTATTGGTGTTGTTTTAATTTTCTCAAACAACATATTGTCCAACCATGAAGGGGAGGAAGTAGTACTGACAATTTGAGTATTTGATAAACAATAAGGAGATAAGAAATGTATGGCTCTCCTCAATGTAGTTGTCTTAGATATAATTTGAAAATTGAAGGGAAAAGGAGGAGATTTACCCTTCAAGGTAGATTTATCAGTCACATTTTGAGAGGGATATCGTTGTGGTTCAGATGAATCAATATTGATCTCCTCTATTTCTTCTTCTATTTTCCTTTCTCCTTTTCCTTCTTTCTCTCTGCTTTTTTCTCCACTCCACTGTACTTAGGTGGACCATCTCCACATATCTCCTCATAAATCATTCTCTTCTTGGGAGGTTCCTCCATTCCCACCACCTCCTAGTGTAGCTATATGTTGGCATTGTACTTGATGAGGAGGCTTCAACTTGACTAGGATTCTTCTATCCTCCTATTTTTTTACTTCCATTAGGTTGTGCCTTAGAAACATCAAACTTATTATTTGCAAGCCATATTAAGTTCTTTTTAGAATAATAGTAGTTCTTGTATCAAGGTCCTTGGGTTCCTTGAGGCCCCAATCTATTGGAACAATATGTTGCATTTGGATGTGAGTGGTGTAGTTTGGATAAACCAAATTAGATTCATCATATTTAACATCACCAATATCTTAATTTAGTTTGAAAGTTACAATATGTCCTAGGGTCATCCTTATCCAATTGCATTTCCAAACTTCATATTCATTACTGCAGTTAGCCCAATAATCCTCCACACGAGGAATATGATGGAACTCAATTCCTAGTTGAAAATTATTCCTGGCAAAGTTTTTGTTGTCAAAGGGAAACCTCATTTCATAAGTTGGACTGGTATATCTAACAATATCTCTCTCAGTGTTGAGATCATCTAACTAAGAGTGGCATGAGTAAAATCCAAGCCTAATTAGAAATTGGATACCCTCCTTCCTTTTGACACACAGTTTGTTGACCTTAATGATCTATCTGCAGTTTTCAATGAGGATGAATTCATCCTCAATTTGTTTAGGAAACTTATGAGGGAGTCCATCATATCCCCTAGCTCTAATGTAAGTAAATCTCTAGAACTAGATGAAATAGCTTATGTACTTATTTACTAGTTGAATTACCTCAGGAGAAATCCTTTGGCCTAAATCTCCCAACAGTTCCTTGACTAGTTTTGTGGTGAGTGCATCATTTTCCCTCTTGAACTTATGATAGCTCCTTTCTTGCTACAAATAAAGGTAATAATCATATATATGAATATGATCATCAAACACTTCTATGGTTTGAAATCCTGGCCATTTCCTTATGCATGCCAAGGCATAGAAGAGGTAGGAAGACATATAAAACTTAGATTTGTTCAGAATTTTTTTTGCAATGATGTAATACAACCTATCATTGGTAATGGTCAAGCCCAATCCAAATACTATTGTCTTGCAATAATAATTTGCATAAAAAAGAACATCCACTTCTCAAAGTTATGGAAATTCACATTACCTCCCAATCCATGTAGGAGTTTATCATATCTAAAAGTTCATCTTTAAAATGTGACTTGTGGAGAGTATTTAAAAAATGAGATTTCTCTCTCTTAGGAAAATTAAACAATTCCTTGGCAATGATGTTCTTATAATATCTCTTCTTTTCATTAAATTGTACTTGGGATGAAGTGAAGTCAAAGTATGCAAACACATCTCCCTCTGGTAATCTGAAACAACCATTGACAATCACTTTGTCAATGGTGATGACTAAATTGTCATCACTTATTTTTATTTCTCTAGTGTTAGGATTGTAGTGTTAATGCACTCAAGGACTAGGTTTGTGGATTGCATAACCATAAGGAAGGCAACAACTCCAAGTAGGCTACTTTCTACTAACCTCTAGGTTATTCATTCTTTGTTTTGCCTATTCACACTTTCCTACAATTGGTCGAATTTTATATTCCCCTAGTCTCAAGTTGCCATTTTTTAGCAATGTATTGGTTAGATCAGATAGGTGCTCATATCCAAAGTATTTGAATTTATGTTTTTAGATTTTAGGAAAATTCTGGCAAATTAATGACTAGGGTACATGGATTTTTCTCTAGAAATTGCTTGAAAAATGGTCAAGGTGAGTGAAATTTTTTATTACTAGAGTGTTAGCATAATGAGCTTATTGGTATATAGCTTCTAAGAGAAAATCTGTGTTGAATTCTACCTTTGTTTTTTATTAAGGAAAAAGCAGGTTTTGAGGGGACCTGAAACCCCTAACAACAGGTTTTGAAGGGACCAGAAACCCTTAGATTTTACCAGGATTTGGAACCCACAATACTACGCTGCCAAAGAGTACAAACATTGAAAATCAACAACCCAAATACAACAGAATTGACAAACACCAGCCTAACACCAGTGCAACCACAATAAAAAAGAGTCATCCAAACAAACAATAGATAGGCAGTATAAATCAGGCTAGCCACACTAACAAGGCTACAACCTCAAACTATAGCTCTTAAAAAAAAGGATGAGGGTTTAATTTGTGTTGAATTCTACCTTTGTTGTTGTCAACTCTTTTGTTGCAATTCCGCTTTTGCATGCTCCAAAACCCTTGTCACTTGTTGCAAATGCTTTGAAATGAATTAATTTGGGCCACTTTTAACCTTTAGCACCCCTATATGTATGATCTGCTTAGCTTTGACAATATTGAATGTTGGGTAGGTGGCTTCCATTGGCACCATTTTTTCAAAAAATATCTTTTCAAGCAAAGAGACAGACTTTTGGTAGGTATTAAAAACTTTGTCAAAGTTTAAAAGAGGTTTTGAATCCTCATTTGGTCTCCACTTTATTCTCTTTTATTTTTTACTTCATCCCCTTTGTTTGTTTCTCTTTTTACCTTCGAGAGCTCTTGAAAACTTGAAATACAAATGAAGTTTTGAGTTCGGTGTCTAATGCCAACAAGATTTTGAAAACATTGTCATCTCTTGAAAGTGTTTGAGAAATTCCAAAAAAAAATTTCAAGCTTTGAAAACCTTCTTTCCTTCCTTTGATGGCAAGAACCTTTGAAGTTTTGAGTTTGATGTTGGAGCTCAAAAAGGGTGTAATAACCTTGTCAGCTCCCAACAATGGTTCCAAAACCAAATGAAGAAGTTGCTTCATTTTTGAAGAAGGTATCTTTTCGAGGGAGTACTTTTTAGAGGGGCATAAGGTTTTGAAAACCTTGGCAACTCTTAAAATAGTTGTGAGAACCAAGACTCAAACTGACATTTGGGAGAAAAAGAGAATTTTTTTAGGCTCTTGACAGAAAAAAGAGAAACTTATAACTTCATTGGAATCCCCATGGTTGTGAGAACACTATTGGAGCCCAATAATGGTTTCAAATTCAACTCAAAAGGCCAAAATTAGGCAAAAAGACTAAGTGTTTTAAGAATTAAGGGGACTTTAGTGGAATTATAGAAACATGGGAAGAATCAAAAGATTTCTATGACTTTGGATTCATAATTTTGGCGCGTAAAATGAGATTTTAAAAATGAGGACCAAAATTGGTGCAATAATAGACTTAAAAAAAATAGCTATGTTGAGCTTCATCACTACTCTTTACATGCAAGAATCAAAGATGATGTGGCTCCTATTATAGTGTGAAATAGCTAGAAAATATTGGACCTTCTTCCTCCAAAAACTTGGTTGGGTTGGGTTGTTACCATTTTCAATATTCGTCCTATTCTAATCAAGGCCAAGACTACACAATCATTCCCTTTCAGGTGGTATATGGAAATCTACATGGATCGTGATAGTTTGATGTTGGTGGAAGGAATATAACTTACACATTTTTAAAGGAAAAACCACAAATATAACATCACTCATCAAAAAAATTGTGGTCTCCATATGTAAGCACCAAAACATGAGAGTTCAAAAAAGAAAAAGTGGAATTTAAAAAATCGAGATAACACCATCCTTTACACTTGCCCACATTTGAGAGTCCCATAATAGTAACCAAAAAGTCTGATTGAGACAAGAGGATTCTCCCACCAAGAGGAGGATTGAAGCTAAATTTTGATAATGCCTCATATGGCAACCTGAAAAAATTTGGGACTAGTTTCATTATACTAAATGACCAAGGTCATTTGTGTCAGATTGGAGCAGTCAAACTATAGTGAAGCATGGAAAACAAGGCAAAATTTGAGTTATTAATTGGATGTCTAAAACTATGTGTTTGGAAACATTTGAGGCTCATTGATATAGAAGGCAACTCCTTGATAATTGTTCAAACAATCATCAATAAGAGAACATCCCTTTGGAGTCTTTGAATGAGATTGGATCAAATTTCGGTGCTTCTCAAGGAAAGCAAGGATTAGTCAATAAAATATAGTTATCAAGAGTTCAAATCAAGTGGTTGACCAAGCTAATCATACCAATATTTTGGATAGGATTGAGAACTAGGGTGATCTTGGAAATATCTTAGTAACAAAATATAATCCGACACTCAGATTTTAATATACATGGAGAAAAGATTCTTATACAAACCTAGATGTGATATCATTACAAACTATGATTCACAAGCTTCTCAAGAAGGGTGGAAATATAAAATCCTCTTTGACCAAAATCCAAGAATAGATTGTGTATTCTAATAGAAAAACTGATCCTAGGTAGGTGTTAAGGATCATTTCAAAGATTGTTATGATGACATTATAAGTTCAAACATTTTCAACCATCAAGAAACATAAGGAAAATATAATTGGTGCAAGATCTCATTTTGAGATGAAATGTTGAAGATATGATAGACTACAAATTCACATATGAATTTAAGTTGATTTCATATTGCGAAGGATGATTTAGAGGATGATTATCTCTAGCTTAGAGGAGATCCATTGCAACAAGGACATTCACTCCTAATATCGATGAGTGTTATAATGGTCTGGAGGAATGATAATTCCACACATTACAACCATGAAGAGTATTTCCAATGTGTAGAATGTATAATACCTACCAATCAAAAATTATGAATGCTGCTACAATCAACAAAACTTGGTCAACCAATTGAAAGTAGGGCCCATGATAAAGGCTAATGAATGACTCTATCTAAGTATAGTAGATTAATGAAGAAAACTAAATGCATACAACTCAATGGACCAATGAATTCCTTATCAAGCAATCTACTAACTCAAATAAGCTCATTTAATTATCAACTAGGGAAGCATAAAAATTCGATGGGTGTGCACTGAATATGCACTATGAAAGAATCTAAGCTATTCTATCATTTGTGTATAATCAATACACTAAAAGTATGACATGAAAACATAACGTTATTGAAATTAAATCTACTTTCACAACAACTAATACAGGAGATGACACAACAATTATTGTGGGTCTTGCTAACTATAACTATCAAAGGTGCAATATTACTATAGTGGCCATTTGCTTGGGCAAATTACACTCTTGGCTAAGTTCTCAAAACTTCATACACAAACAATTTGCTTGATTGAGAAAATACAATTTGTTGATTTCTATTAAAATAAAATCACCATTGAAACATAATGATGACCCAACCTTCTAACTATCTACTATCTACCATCCTTTACTTGATTACAAATTTAAATTTACAAACTAATTAAATCTTTTTTTTTTTTTGAATGTGTCCAATCATTCCTTCAAACAAGGAAGAGGATTATTCTTCCAAGTGATAACAAAACATCGACTAAGAAGTAGGGTCCTATTACTACTTTTCATCTAAGTGATTGGAAAAGAGTTTGTCTAAACTATTTTATGATAACACAATTTTTTTGGAGATTTTTTGGCATGCATAGATTGATTAAAATTCATATCCAAATTATGGTGTAATTCTTCAACTAATTTATGGGTTCAATG
The DNA here is from genome assembly GCF_030272615.1 of Cryptomeria japonica. Lineage (NCBI taxonomy): Eukaryota > Viridiplantae > Streptophyta > Pinopsida > Cupressales > Cupressaceae > Cryptomeria > Cryptomeria japonica. The sequence goes on from NC_081415.1 coordinate 267,709,598, forward strand.
CTATTCTTTTTTAACTTTCTAGTTCATTTTGAAATCTTAATTTCATTGAGAAATGAGGGAAATATGCCCATTTTACTAAAACTACTTTTTGACTTTTTAATGCACTTTCCATCAGTAGCTAAATGTTGACATTTGTCAACTTGTTTCTTCTTCTTCCTAGCTACATGAATGCGTCAAATATATTACAAATAAAATGTTAATACTTCTAAAATACTTGATATTTAATAATAACCATTCATCATAATATATTATCATAATTTAGTATTAACTAGCTAGACATTCAAATGCATATCAGTCATCAATAGTCATAGTCAATGCTTCATGAAATCAAGACAATGTTTAGAAATATATTGGAACGGTGTTATAAACATGGAGTAAAGTGTCATCAATCATGAAATAAACAAGACAATTAATGGGATCAAGTAAGGTTGAAGAAGAGGCCATCCATGGGATAATTGGGGGAAAACACCTCTTTCATGTATACATCCATAATGCATAGCTGATAGAAAAGTTCCTATATATCATTGCAGGAAATACTAATTTTTTTGAATGGGGTACTAGGAAAATCAATAGAATGGTGAATCTAGTTTATAGAGTTGCAACTATGAGGACACTCATTGGTTTGAGAAAATTCCCAAAGGAAGGGTTGGTTGGGGACACAATCTGCATTCCCACGATGAGGAAGAGTGAAGACACAAAAAATGTGATCAGTTTGATGAGGGATGTACTAGTAAGGAATAACATGCAAACATATTCTTATCATGATCTTCACCTTTACCAACAAGAAGATATTTTGCCCTTTTTTTTTTATTTCAATATAATAGGAGTCATTCCCTTTGACAACTATTTTCAAAAAAAATTCTTTATAAAAACTAGAAAAATCTAACCAACTAATGGATAACTCTATACATATGATAATGGTACAAGCTAAATGAAAAAATGAGATATAATTATGCATTTACATAGACTAAATGCAAAAATGAATATTTCTTTTAAATATTATAGTCTTCTAAAACTTAAAATTATTTCATCCATATGGTTCTTGAATTGGTTAACTCTTCCAAGATATTTCTTAGAAATGATTTTTTAACATTAAATGTTTCTATATCTGACTCAATTTTTTTATATATAGTGTTTGTATGGGTGATGAATGAATAGGTTTGTATGGATTATTTCTAACAAGCTCACTCATGTGCAAGTAAGGGAGAGATAAGAAAATGAGTAGTTAAAAGTTTTGAAGTCTAGTAAGAACACAACTATTGATCTTTAATTGTTAGCCAAATTAAAATCTTAGCACATTGCACTTATTGCAAGTGTGTGAAAAACTATGCATTTCCATTGTGAAGGGAGTGGTGTAATGTAGTGATACATTGCCATATATAATGAATAATTAAATGACCCAAAACAAACTTCGATAGAAAAGTCAAACTTCCTTTTAGGGGGTAAGCCAGGTAACTCTTTTGGAAATGCATCCTTGAATTCCTTTAAGAAAGGGGTATTTTCAAAAGTTGGGGCATTTTTCTCCTTTCCTTCATCAATTTCAACCATATAGATTAGGCCTCCTCTTCTTCTTTCCTTCTTTAATTGCATGGCTAATATGGTTTCTATATTAATGAGATTAAACTTTCCTTGGATTTTGACCCTTTTTCCTCCATCATCCAAACATTCAACAAATTTTCTATAACAATCTACATTAGCTTGATGGTCTGTTAACCAACTCATTCCAATAATTACATCATATAATCCTAGGGGTGCCACATAGAGGTCTACCCTTGTTTCAAACTCAGGAAATTGTACCCTTGCCCTCGGCAACACTTAGGGTTTTACCTAAAAGTTAAATTATGTAGTTAGTTCTTGATTTAGGAATTTAAAATTTAATTTCTATCATTGCAAAACATTCCCTTAGATGTGTAAATTGAAGTGAGCACAAGGCCTAGATTTGAACCTTTGCTTTGATACCACATGTAATAACCCACCATAATTAACTCAACAAAATTGACCTTTTTTTTTTTTTTTTTTGTTTAATTTAATCATTGTGTTTGATCCAATTGCATACTCTGGGCATCCATCCATTTGGATTAGGCATTCATCCATCCGGGATGAGCATCTAACCATACGGGTTAGGCATTTGTCCATACGGGACATAAGATTTCATCTATCCAATACGGGATAGGCATCTACCCATACGGGGTAGGCATCTATCCAATTAGGATAGGAGATGCTCTGGCCAGAGACTTAGACTCATTGGGACCATTCGGGTCCTGAGCCACTCACTAAGTACTACACTCTTCTAACAGAAGTGCACCGAGGTTGCCGTCCTTAGGAGTAATTAAATAACATAATACAAGCTTGAATTCCGCCTCAGAATTTGGCTTAAAGCCTCGCGAAGTCAAGCGAATCCATACGGGATATCTTCCGAGTATGCATTGAATTACTTTTTCAAATTTAATTATCTTATCTTTCAAATTAGGATTCTTACTCAATCTTTCTTTTACCAAGCCTAGACCCCACCCACGAACGCCTGAGTACGAGAGACAACTCCATCCCAAGAGTGCCTACATACCTGCTTTGGCACGGGATAAAGGTGTAAAGTATGTAGTTCTATTTTCTATTCTATGGTTTGATGTAAACTGATTAGTGGGTACACAACCCTTTCTAGGGTCAATGTCCCAGACAGTTTCTCTACGGTTGCTACCCACGATGGTAGAACTTAAACAAAGGCTCAAGATGGCCTATTGTTTGTGGCCTAACAACTACATCCTAACACCTATCATGAACGTCACCCTTGACCAAATTGTCAATCACCAATATCTCTTCAAGATTAAAAATCAATTTCATAAAAGCATTTTACTTAACCAACCTTAAAGGGGGTTTACTATGGTTTATCTCAACGGATGAAAAATTATTTTAAAATTATCTTATTAGATTATCGATCCAAGAGGGATTACCCGCCCCTTGGATTTTAACTTCCAAGTGTCCCTTATTACTCCCCGATGATTTATAGGGATGATGCGACATACGTCGTTGATGTAGCTTTATTAGGCGTTAAGTGCAGTAGTTCAACATGATGACATTACCCGTAAGCGTGACCCAGAGGCACTGTATGTACCGAACGCTACTTGGTTTTGGTTTTCCAACTTCCTTTATTTAATTTTTTCTAACTTATGATAAACATCATGTTTGGAAAATAATTATGATTTGAACGCGTATATTTAGACATTGCAAAGCTCAATTGATTGAAATAACTACTTGATGAATGACATGGAATAAAAACCATAACTAAAATTATTTATTATTCAAAACTTGAAATATAACTTGCATAATAATAACAACTAGGAAGCTTGCATTATAATAATTAAACATGTAACTTGCATGGAGATGGAAACGCCAATAAATGTAATCCATGCATGAGGCGAAGATAGTGTAAGTTACATGCAAGAATATTGCCTATAAGTCACTAGTCAAAAATAGAATTTAGCTTCAAATCATATTGATATGAAATCAATTGCCAAAATGCTAACTAAGTGCCCCAATGGATCTTAAATGGACTGAACAACCCAATTTAAATAACTTACAATATAAAATTTACTTAAGATAAAATAATTATGAATTTACTACACATTAAATCCCGATATTTATAAATTTTCCCCAAGTTAAAATTTAACAACTTAAAATTTATTCTAAGAAAAGAATTTGACAATTCCTAAATTGGAATTTAAACATTTATATTTATTTTTTTAATATATATATATATATATATATATATATATATATATATATATATATATATATATATATATATATGTATGTATGTATGTATGTATGTATGTATGTATGTATGTATGTATGTATGTATGTATGTATGTATGTATGTATGTATGTATGTATGTATGTATGTATGTATGGTTACATTCCCAGATTAATAAATTGCATAAAAGAAGAGTATATAAATAGATATGTGTATAAGAAAAATACTAATGTAAGAGTGAAAATAATAATTTAATCACGGGGACGAAAATGCAACAGAGAATAGCTTGAAATAAACAGAGAAATAATTTGCTCCAGCGATGCACAGATAACAGGTTTATGCTGAGAAATACAAAACTTTTCAAGAAGATTTAATATTCACACAGAGGGAATTATATTCTATTTTTCAACTAATATTCACAAAGAGAATATATATCCAGATATATATGTAAAAAAAATAATTAAGTAATCAAATGAGAATAAAGATTTATTTACAAGGATGAATAACACAGAGGATTATTCATAGGGAAATGTATTTTTCAAATTTCAACTATTATTCACAGAGAGAATATATATATCAAGATATATATGTAAAAATAACAATTAAGTAATCAAATGAGAATAAAGATTTATTTACAGGGATGAATAACACAGAGGATTATTCATAGGGAAATGCATTCTTCAAATTTCAACTATTATTCAGAGAGAATATATATCTAGATATATATGTAAAAAAATAATTAAGTAATCAAATGAGAATAAAGATTTATTTACAGGGATGAATAACACAGAGGATTATTCACAGGGAAATGTATTCTTCAAATTTCAACTATTATTCACAGAGAGATTTTCTTTCAGATGGGAATAAATATTAAGATTCATATCATTTAATCACACAGGGAAAATTTTTAATCTCAGAAAAAGAATTTTAAATAAGGGGAAATATGATTTTTGGATAGATCTAAAATATTTAGAAAAGCAAAAAGCAAGATCATATGCATATTTTCTAAATAAAATAAATAATAGAGCTACATTTTATTCCTAAATAAGAAGAAGAGATTTATTTATTCATTCACAGAGAGAGAGATTTATTTATTTTTATATTCAATATCATCTCTAGTTTTCAAGAGAAAACAGAAAAGCAAAAATCTGATTTTCTACCTTTTAAATAGATTAAATAAAATATGCAAGAGAAATATGCATTTGTATTTAAAAAGAGAAAGATTTATATCACTACATTTCTTTAAAGAAAACAAAATAGATTTTCTTCCTATCTAGCAATTAAAAAAAATGATTCTTTCAAAAAACTATATTCATCTAAAGAATCTAGAAACTATATATATTTTTTTGATAAATACAAATTCCTCATATGACAAAAAGAGAGAACCTGGTTTACTGAAGCTTGATGTTGAATCCTCTAGCTATCCTTTGATCCTTCCTTGCAACTTGAAAGAGATCCTTCAAACAACCACTTAAAAATCCTGCAACAAAAATGAGACTACCAAAGAAGATCCTAATACGAAAACTTGGGAAATTTCCTTCAAAACATAATCAACTCCCTTCTTTGAAACTTGCGTACAATTTTATAAGAAAAATCTCTTCATTCCACTATCTAGAGAATTTAATTAAAAAAGAGATTCTTTTACAATATTGGACTCATGCAAATTGATTAAAAACTTAGTGGGGGAGTTACATGCAAGGTGGTGGAGATTCCTCTAGAAGCTTCCAATTCCTCCTACAATATGTGCCATAATTGGGAGTGGAAAATAAATAAATAAAAATAATGCCTTCTGAATTATATTCTCCAAGTGTGTGTGTGTGTGTGTTCATTTTATTCTTTTATATTTATTCAATCAAATAAATTGCTTAACCAAAAATACAATAGAATTGTATTTAAATCAAAAAGTGATAAAAGAGGGTTGTGACATCCTAATCCTTTCGGCAAAAGTTTGTACATGCCTCCTTTCCCCAAAAAATTTAATGTCCCTAAATTTGATAAATACCAAGGAAAAGGAGACCCAAAAGATCACATTAGAGATTTTTATGCCTCTTGTATGGAAATTCATTATGATGGCACATATCTCATGCGTCTATTCCCACAAAGTTTATCCGAACAATTAATGGATTGGTATGCCCGATTACTTTGCTTTCAATATTGACAACGAAGTAAATATGATTGATCTTTGCACTACCAAACGAAAAATATGAGAATCCTTTGTCACATTTTTACAAAGATGGTGAAACTTAGTCATTGTTCATTCAACATCCCTGAAGAACAAGTCAACTTGTTTATTGAGAATGTAGTACCAGAACTAATGTATTGAATAAAAACCAAGAGTCCTGGTTCTATCGACAAACTTATCAAGAAAGGGAGAAACATCAAGAAAGCTCTTATACAAAAAGGACCCATTAAAATCTCTAAAGATAACACAAGCAATGATAAAGGAAAATCCTGGTCTAGAAACAAGAACATTACTAATGATGAGGTTGTGGATGCAAAAATAGTAAACAACACATACAAAACACATCCTCAAAGGAGCTACACCATCAAATACTCAAACAAACAATCAATCTCCTTAGCGAAACAATGTATCCACTAAAAAAGATGATCATGTGACCAATACCATGCAACAAAATCAACAACGAATACCTCCTCAAAACAAAGACACACCTCCTTGCCAATTTACACCATTACGAGAACCCATTGAATCCGTGTTAAAATAGTTACTCCAATCAAATCTTGTACAACTACCCAAGATCAGAAATGAACTAGCAATGAAACTCGACAGGTAGAACGACAATCAGTATTGTGAATATCATCGCACAAAAGGAAATAAAACCCCTTCGTGTTTCCAGTTAAAACATTTGGTAGAAGATTTAATCGATCAAGGTTTGACTAGAATAGATTCTCTAGCAAGGCAAATTCTAATGATTAGAGTTGTGCTAGCAACAATTCCCAACTATATTATGTCATTTTTACCAATGCCAAAAGGGGTAATAGCTGAGATTGAATCCATTTTGAAGAACTTCCTATGGAAGGGTGATAAGACTTCACAAAATAAAATCCACCTCTTAGCATAGGATAAAGTTTGCACTCCCAAAGGTCTGGGTGGGGCAAGAATCCAAAATATTGAGTTAAGAAACAAATCTTTGGGTGCTAAGATGTTGTGGAAGGTTTACACTAATAGCAATTCAATGTGGGTGTCTATCATCAGAGCAAAGTATTTAGATTCAGAAGAACCAAAACATATTTTTACCATTTTGGATCCACCAAATGGCTCCCCAATGTGGAATTTTATGTTATCTTGTAGACAAATATTTCTTCCAAACTTGTCTTGGTTAATTCATAATGGACTGAAAGCTTCATTTTGGGAAGATTCCTGGAATGGCTATCCTCCTCTTGACAACATAGTTGGCCTTGAGAACATCAAAAGAATGCTAAAAGTGGCTTGGGGTAGTAAAGTTAGGGATTATATTTTTATTTCTTTAGTGAATGGGGTGCCTAGTGCATCATGGAAGGATGTTTGCAATTGCACCCATTTCTCAACAACAAATGTTGATCTCAAAACTGAATATGAGGCAAATTCATTTCAAAGATGAGGAAAAATTAATTTGGTTGCCTTCAAAGTCTAGGATGTATTCTCTAAAGAAAGGATACAAAACACTGAGTCATTGGGATTTTCATTTTGTTGGGTAGGTGAGGGCCTTACAAAAGCAGGTTCATTTACTTGGTTGGTCATTAGAGGTAAGATATTGTCAAGTGAAAGACTGGTCACTTTAGGCATTGCTCAACCTTTTAACGATGTGCTTTGTAATGAGGTAATTGAAACTACGGGTCATCTACTTCTTAGTTATCCTTTTGCACATGATTACTGGGAATGACTTCAACCAATGCTTAATTGGTCAGGTCCACTCCACTCAAGACTTATTTTAGTATTTGATTCCTATCCCTCATTATTTGTAGATTCCTTCTTTGCATGTATTTGGAATGTGGCTCATGTTATTTTTGTTTGGAACTTGTATTGTGAGAGAAATAAGAGAATATTCAGAAAGGAGAGGAATGACATAAAAGTGGGTTTTTTCAAAAATTTAGGCATCAATTTATGACTCGATCAATGCACATGTGGCAAGAAACAAAAAGTTGAATTCATCCTTTACTTCTTAGGATAATGGGTTTCTATCTCGATGGAAAATGGTGAGGATACCATTCAAAGACAACCTGATGACAAATTAGAAAAATCTTATCAATAGGAAGGAGGTTCGTTGGCAGGCACCTTCTCAGGAGTATTGCAAGCTAAAATTTGGTGCATCTAAGGGCAATCCGGGGGTGTTTGGAGTTGGATATGTTTTGAGAAATCATCAAGGCCTATGTGTTATGGGAGGCATGGCTAGAATCCTTGATGGAACTAATAATTTGGTGGAAGCTCAAGCCATTGTTTTTGTTGTTACATTGACGTTATCACTGAATATTAAAAATTATCTATTGAAAGAGACTCCATGAACACAATTTTGGCTCGTAAACAGTTAGAAGGTCTGAGTTGGAAGATTGATTACATTAAGCAGGAGGTGAAAATGTTATTATCACAACTAGATGAGCATTCAATTCATCATTGTTTTTATTATTGTGAGGACCCGGTTATTACTAAGAGGAGGAGGGGGGTGAATCAATAATAACAATAAATTAGAATATTTTATCAATCTGAAAATACTTCTCAAAAGTAGATCATAACTAGTACCGGCACCTACTCAATCAATCACTTAAAGAAGATTTACCAAACTACTCATTCACATGTTCATCAACATGTAAGCGATGTAATGATATCAAATCCACACATAAACAAATCAACCACCATATGAACACAGATATTTTTCACATGGAAACCCAAATGAGAAAAACCATGGTGGGAATTGGTACCCACAAAATTTGCACTCTTTCAGAATGTGCCCTGTTAAAGGCATAGCTCGGTTAGGAGCTTTACAATAATGCCCAGTTAAGAGTAGACCCTGTAAGAAGTCACCCGGTGAAGGGATTTTAAACTCAACCCTATTAGGAGCTCTACCATAATGGGAGTAACCTTTCTAAAGGATGTAAACTCAAGTTAATGAGCCACCCGGTGAAGGGATTTACAAGATCAGGCCTGTTAGGACCTACCCGGTTAAGGGATTTTAATATTGTTGTAACTGTTAGGGAACAACAGGTAAATGACCTGATCACAACACTCTCTGCTTGCTAGTACAGATCTATTTCAGCTCCAATTTGCCTCTCACATGCAGACATCTCAATCTGGTTCGACACACTCTCCTACTCTGATCACTGACACGATAAACCTTCTCAAACTTGACCTAAATACCTTTTTCAACTTAGTCGGTTACATAACCCTAACTTACAATGAATTTACATCATATATCATATTAGATCATTACAAATCATTATAGATCATCATACATATCATTACAACAAATTTCAAGACAATTACAGTCATTGAAAGATCATAATACATCACCGCACATCGATCTGATAAACTGTCAAACCCTTATCACATTCTGCTAAGCACTTCGTTGTTTCCCAAGAAATTCGCTCCTTGATCATGCTCAAACATCTTATCACTTCACACAGATTTTGACACGTCACCACTAAGATAAGATCATGAAAAGATTCACCGCCAAACCATAAAACATCACCGGTTAAAGATCTTGTCACCGGTTCTCAAACTCTACACTGAATATACAACAATCAATTACAAACATGACTTCTGGTTATCGAAACATGATGTGGTTCCTGTTATAGACTCATTATAATGTCATAAGCATGCATTCCAAACTGCAACACCTAACTCAACACGGATCTCTACCACAACCATCTCCTTCTCTATTCTTGCTTACTGGTTGACTGCTACTTAGCAGTTTTGCTGTCCAACTCAATTCATTACCGATTAGGCTATACTGGTAGACTTAGATAACTTAGATGACATACCAAAAATAAACAAACATGGTTGCCATCAATGACAAAACAAATAACTGATCATAAAGCATCATGTCACAATTATATCATCACCAATAGTCCATCAATATATCATCATCATCATTTATCAGTACATAATCATCTCTATCAGTTATGCCAACATGCCAACAATTTTAGAGAAGCAAATTGTGTTGCAGACCATTTGGCAAATCAAGGTTGTGCACTCCTTCAAGGGGAGAAAATTCTTTCTCATTCCAAAATGCTTCTTAATCAAGAGCTAGGGACAATTATTGTCAATGACATAAAGTGCATTCGAAGAGAATGATAACTTTGGATTTTATGCTAATGTTTTGTGTTTTCTGCAAGATGTATACTGCTTATCAGAATTCAATTTAGAACAAGGGTTGTACGTGTTGTTGGATGTTGTGCAAGGGATGTTGGTTATTATAGAGTCTATCCAATATTGTATATTTCCACACAAGCCTGCAGGATTACATTCTTGAACTTGGTGACCAGTGCATGCAATGGATTGTGGGCTAGCTTATTGGAATTGGGGTAGGCTCTCGGTGAGTTGGTTGCTTTGGTTTGAAGCTTATGATATATCAAAACTCAATAATGATTTATCTATGATGCATTACATTATGTTAAGAATGAGAATTCTCTTCTAGGTGAATTTTGGATGGTCGCATTGTTACTCTTAAGATGTTGGCAGTGAACACTTTGGCTCGGGGTTTTTGTCATAGCAAAGATGGTCTATGTATATAAATAAGTTCAATTTGATTCTTCACCTCATTTTGATCATGATAGTTTGTTGGTCGTAACTTATGGTTAGTGGGAATGTAATGTCTTTCTGCTCGAAGATGTTTTTGGTCTAATGGTTTTGTGATATTGGCTATAACTACAAATCCATGTGATTTGGGTTTCTAAGTATTTGGCATATGCTAGGTCTTTGTATATGGCATGTGCTAGGTGGTCACTTGTAATTGTTAAAATTCTACTAGTTTAGGGGATTAGTAGATTTTTGGTGATCCTTATTTGAGGGTGTCTTGTCTCCCCTCTAAAGTCTAATCTTATCTCATATATATTGTAGTTTTTCTACTTTATTATATTTTTGTTTAGTATATCATCTATCTCATTGCCAATTTTGATATATGACAATTTGTTGTATGTAATTTGGGCTAGTACTATAATTACTGGCATTTTCTTAAGTTTATGTTTATATAGATAAAAATATAGGCTATAGCCCTTACCTAAAAATAAATAAAAAATTCTACTTTGTTATTATTTATATATCACAGGCTTCAACCTTTTGCCCCCCAAAAAGAAGATACCATTAGTTGATCATGATAAGGGAAGGTCTTTGCATCTAATTCTAACTCCAAAGGCAATGTTAACTACATTAATGCTTCCCATCGATATACCATAAATTACCTTCAGATGTTAGATAGTTATGTATCAATTGTAAGAATCAAAGATCCAGTGTGTAATAACTATGTGACGATCCAAGGTTGTCTTGCAAGGAGCCCCTCCTCTATCACAAGTCACTAGTCTATATAACATCCTTGATCACTTAAGAAAAACGCTTGCACAAATCTCTATCCTAGATTTATTGCACATTTCTCCCACTCATAAAGAAGTCCTTGACAAAGAATTGCAAGAGTCTACGATTCCCACTGACATAAATGTAGACCAATTTTAGGCTATGATAGGACATATCGCTCCCTCTTGCCCAGTTACATTCATTGAAAATGATGTTCCACATAAGAAGCCTAATCATAATGACCCTTTGCATCTAGAGATCTTTGTCCATAATACCAATATAAGACAAATCTTGATAGATGGAGCAGGATTGAACCTCTATACATCAAGAGTTGTCATAGCTCCCGACTACTCTGCAAATGACATTGATCCCTCCAAAAAGATAACTATCAAAGCATATGATGATGCATAATGCCTTTCAAAAGGTGTTATTGTGCTACTTATTAAAGATTTTGCGACTTTAAATAGAGAAGCTTTGCTATCTAATGATACTTCACAAGACATAGATCCTCAAACATTGGCTAAATTGTCCAAAGGGAAATTCAAGATTGAAGATAAAAGATGCAAAGAATATACTATGGGGTAGACATTCCACATTAGAAAGTTGCCTACTTCTCCTAAATCCTATGGAAAGCCACATCCCATGCACAAAGAACCCAAGTCACCGTTCAATATCAACCTCCCACTACTTTCACAAAATGGGGAGACCATAATGAAGAAGAGATTGAAGATGATCCAAGTAGCTTTACAAAGATGAAAAAGATATTCCACTTGTCTTGGCAATGTAACAAAATTTTCATCACACACACAAAATGTTATAATGGCGCAATGGTCTTGGCACAAACAAACAAGGAACTGCAGAAAGTATCCAAATGAGAGAGTAGCGCCACACCAGATGACTTTGATTTAAAGCATTGCGAATTGGTCCTCCCAATGCCAAAATAATCTCATGTGAAACAAAATGTCCTCTAGACGATGAAAACAAACCTGAGGAATATCTTCAAGAATATAATTCCTCTTCCTCTAGCCCTTATGCCCTAAATGATATTTTCATTGATCAAAATGACCTACCCATCGAAGAGAAACATGTCAACACTCCTCTTCTTGGACACATTTGTCATAGAGCTTGGATTTATAACCCATTTTTTGACCAATTTTTAGTACCCATTTTTTTCTCATTTTGATGACCCATTTTTAGTACCCACTTTTTATGACCCATTTTAATGGTCCACTTTTAAGTGACCCGTTTTTTCTACTATTTTTAGTACCCACTTTTATGATGGATTTTGAGTACCCATTGTTATGACTTTTTTTGTATCCATTTTATGACCAATTTTAAGTACCCTTTTGATGACCCATTTTAATGGTCCACTTTTAAGTGACCCGTTTTTTCTACTATTTTTAGTACCCACTTTTATGATGCATTTTGTGTACCCATTGTTATGATTTTTTTTGTATCCATTTTATGACCGATTTTTTTCTCATTTTGATGACCCATTTTAATGGTCCACTTTTAAGTGACCTGTTTTTTTTACTATTTTTAGTACCCACTTTTATGACGCATTTTGAGTACCCATTGTTATGATTTTTTTTGTATCCATTTTATGACCAATTTTAAGTACCCATTTTGGTGACCTTTTTTGATGACCCATTTTAATGGTCCACTTTTAAGTGACCCATTTTTTCTACTATTTTTAGTAGTCACTTTTATGATGCATTTTGAGTACCCATTGTTATGGTTTTTTTGTATCCATTTTATGGCCAATTTTAAGTACCTTTTATTTCCCATTTTTAGCACTCATTATTTATTTTATGACCCATTCTAATGGCCCATTTTGATAACCCCATTTAAAGAACCTATTTTTAGTACTCATTTTTATGACCCATTTTGAGTATTTATAATACTCATTTTAATGACTCATTTTTAGTATACACACAAAGTGAATGCCAACAAACAATATAAGGGGATCCAACATTATTAAAAAAAGAAGGGAAAGTTCATATACAATTCCAAATCCAAAAGCACACTTCATATAAAAAAACACACACTCTAAGGGATGTCAAAAGTTCATTCACATACTTCACTCAAATTTGAAAAGACTAAGAATATGCCAAAATCCAAAGCACTCAAAGTGAATAACAAAGTTCTCAAAATAAATGCACATAAAGTGAATACCAAAGTTATCAGAATAAATGTCTAAAGTTCAAATACAATTCTGACAACTAATGGATGCCAAAATGAAACACATTAAACATAAAATTTTAAAAGTCACTTCAAACAAACAATTAGTGCATATGTAAACAAACCAAACGTGCACAAACATTTATACCAAATATGAACAAAGAGTCAAAAATCAATTCAAAATTCAAACTTAGGCTTTAAAACCCATTATTATGACCCACTTTTTATGACCCATTTTAATGGTTCATTTTTAAGTGACCCGTTTTTTCTAAAAAAATTTAGTTACCAATTTTATGACACATTTTGAATTTTTTTATCCATTTTATGACCAATTTTAAGTACCCTTTTATTACCCACTTTTATGACCCATTTTTAGCACCATTATTTATGACCAATTTTTAGCTCTCATTATTTATGACCCATTTTAAGTAGCCATTTTGATGACCCCATTTAAAGAACCTATTTTTAGTACTCATTTTGATGACCCATTTTGAGTATTTATAATACTCACTTTTATGACTAATTTTGATTACCCATTGTAATGATCAATTTTTAGTACACACAAAGTGAATGCCAACAAACAATATAAGGGGATCCCAACATTACTTAAAAAAGGGGGGGAAATTCATATACAATTCCAAGCCCATTCATATAAAAAAACACACTCTAAGGGATGTCGCTAAGAATATGCCAAAATCCAAAGCACACAGTCACTAAGAATATGCCAAAATCCAAAGCACACAAAGTGAATACCAAAGTTATCAAAATAAATGTCTAAAGTTCAAATACAATTCCAACTACTAATGGATGCCAAGATTCATGAAACACATTAAACATGAAATGTTAAAAGTCACTTCAAACAAACAATTAGTGCACATGACTACTAATGGATGCCAAGATTCATGAAACATGAAATGTTAAGTCACTTCAAACAAACAATTAGTGCACATTAAACATGAAATGTTAAAAGTTGCTTCAAACAAACAATTAGTGCACATGACTACTAATGGATGCCAAGATTCATGAAACATGAAATGTTAAGTCACTTCAAACAAACAATTAGTGCACATGTAAACAAACCAAACATGCACACATATTTAGTAAATGTGAACAAATTGTCAAAAATCAATTCAAAAATTTAAACCTCATACAACCTCAACATAAATGACAAACGCATTCCAAAATAAAGCACAAAACAAACATGTTTACATTACAACATGCTAATATCACAAAATTGATAATTGAACCATTAATATTCATGCAAATATACACACATGCCAAATTAAAAACATAAAAAAATGTTATCAAGCTTCAAACATATATCATAAAGAGTTACTTTAGAGAAACAATGTACACACATACCAATTAAAAACGTTTCACAAAAAATTACTTCAACAACATAGAAAGAAAGCAATCAAGTTTACAATTAACTTCAAACAAACCAAATGTGCAAAGTGTGAAAATTCAATTCAAAAATTCAAACCTAGGCTTCCACAATACACAAAACAAATGTGCACATACACTTCTTAACATAAATGACAAATGAATTCCAAAATAAAGCACAAAACAAACATGTTTACATTACAACATGCTAATATCGCAAAATTGATAATTTAACCATTAATATTCACACAAATATGCACACATGTCAAATTAAAAACATAAAATGCAAAGTGTGAAAATTCAATTCAAAAATTCAAACCTAGGCTTCCACAATACACAAAACAAATGTGCACAAAACAAACAAAGCACAAAACAAACATGTTTACATTACAACATGCTAATATCGCAAAATTGATAAATGAACCATTAATATTCACACAAATATACACACATGTCAAATTAAAAACATAAAAAAATGTTATCAAGCTTTAGACATATATCTTAAAGAGTTAGTTTAGAGACACAACTTACACACATGCCAATAAAAAATGTTTCACAAAAAGTTACTTCAACAACATAGAAAGAAAGCAATCAAGTTTAAAAGTACATACACTTCTTACAAAATGAAACAAAGTGTGAAAAGTCAATTCAAAAATTCAAAACTAGGCTTCCACAATACACAATACACCTCTTAACACAAATGACAAATGAATTCCAATATAAAGCACAAAACAAACATGTTTACATTACAACTTGCTAATATCACAAAATTGATAATTAAACCATTAATATTCACACAAATATACACACATGCCAAATTAAAAACATAAAAAAAATGTTGTCAAGCTTAAAAATATATATCATAAAGAATAAGTTTAGAGACACAGTTTACCCATACCAATTAAAAACGTTTCACAAAAAGTTACTTCAACCACAAAAATAAAGCAACTAGTTTAAAAGTAACTTCTAACAAACCATATATATGCACATACACTTCTTTCAAAAATTCAAACCTAGGCTTCCACAATACACAAACCAAAAACTTCAAACATATATCATATAGAGTTTGTTTAAAGACAAATTAAATGTTAAAGTTTAAATATGCCTAATTTAAAAATGTTTTCACAAAAAGTTATTTTAACCACACAAAAACTAAACAATCAAGTTCAAAAACATACAAAGTGAATATCAAAGTTCACACATACTCCACACTATAGTTCAAACATGCAACATAAGAAAATGTCAAAAAGTACACTATTCAGACAAAGTGAATTTGAAAATACAAGCACATAAACATACAAAGTACAACACAACAAAATTGTCAAAGTCAAATTATATTTCACATGTAATTTGTTCAAACACATGCAATCCATATTATCCATATTTAAAGCAGATGTGAAGTTCAAACACATTTCATATAGTTTATATAGACACAATTTATAGATATACAAATTGAGTTCACTTCACATATGGAGTTTGTTCAAACATACTAAGGTACAAACACACAAAAAAACACATATCAACTTGCTAATATCACAAAATTGATAATTAAACCATTAATATTCACACAAATATACACACATGCCAAATTAAAAACATAAAAAAAATGTTGTCAAGCTTAAAAATATATATCATAAAGAGTTAGTTTAGAGACACAGTTTACCCATACCAATTAAAAACGTTTCACAAAAAGTTACTTCAACCACAAAAATAAAGCAACTAGTTTAAAAGTAACTTCTAACAAACCATATATATGCACATACACTTCTTTCAAAATGCAAACAAAGTGTGAAAAGTCAATTCAAAAATTCAAACCTAGGCTTCCACAATACACAAACCAAAAACTTCAAACATATATCATATAGAGTTTGTTTAAAGACAAATTAAATGTTAAAGTTTAAATATGCCTAATTTAAAAATGTTTTCACAAAAAGTTATTTTAACCACACAAAAACTAAACAATCAAGTTCAAAAACATACAAAGTGAATATCAAAGTTCACACATACTCCACACTATAGTTCAAACATGCAACATAAGAAAATGTCAAAAAGTACACTATTCAGACAAAGTGAATTTGAAAATACAAGCATATAAACATACAAAGTACAACACAACAAAATTGTCAAAGTCAAATTATATTTCACATGTAATTTGTTCAAACACACGCAATCCATATTATCCATATTTAAAGCAGATGTGAAGTTCAAACACATTTCATATAGTTTATATAGACACAATTTATAGATATACAAATTGAGTTCACTTCACATATGGAGTTTGTTCAAACATACTAAGGTACAAACACACACAAAAAAACACATACCTAATTTGAAATTGCTTCACAAAATGCTAACACAAGTTCAAATACATCAAAGTACAAATCACAAAAAGTGAATGCAACATAGGTGAATGTCAAAGTTAAAATACTATTCACACATGGATTTGAACATTCAAGCATATAAACACATACCAATTTGGTACAACAAAACAAAGTTATCAAAGTCAAATAACATTTCACACATAGTTTGTTCAAACACACTCCACATTTAAAATGAATTTGAGGTTCATACACATCAAAGTACAAAACACACAAAGTGAATGCCAAAGTTCACACACACCTTCACACTATAATTCAAACATGAATGTCAATGTTAATACACTATTCACACAAATGAATCTGAATGTTCAAGCATATAAACACAACACAATTGTCAAACTCAGACATTTTTATGCATAGTTTGTTCAAACACAATCCACATTTAAAGAGAATTTGAAGTTTAAACACATTTCACACAATTTGTTCAATGATACACTTCATACATTCAAAATAAATTTTAAATTTTAAATATACACATAAAGTTAAAAGGGTTAAATCATACTTCACACATACAAAGTTTGAACAGTCTTGAATTTGGTACAACACAACAAAGTTGTCAATGTCAAATAACATTCCACACATAGTTTGTTCAAACAAACTCCACATTTAAAATTAATTTGAGGTTTGAACACATCAAAGTACAAAACACACAAAGTGAATGCCAAAGTTAATACGCTATTCACACAAATGAATTTGAACTTGAACGTTCAAGCATATAAAAACAATACACAACAAAGTTGTCAAAGCAAAATGACATTTCATGCATAGTTTGTTCAAACACACTCAACATTTAAAGCAAATTTGAAGTTCAAACACATTTCACACAATTTGTTCAATGACGCACTTCATACATACAAAATAAATACTAAATTTTAAATATGCACATAAGTGAATATCAAAGATAGTGAGTGCACTCACACAAAGTGAATTTGGAAGTTCAAACATGCACAAAGTGAATGCCAAAAATCAAAACTCTTCACACAAAATGAATGTACTCATTAAGTAAATGCCAAAGTTAAACACACTTCACTTAAAGTTAGCTCAACTACACACAAGGTGAATATAAAAAAGTTAAATCATCCACTCTTGAAAGTGACATTAAACACATCCACCAAAAAATAAAAGGATCAAATAATTTAACCACACTTTAAACAAAGTTAGTTCAAATACACAACATAAATTCTAAACTTCATACACACTAAACAATTAATATATGCCAAAATTCAAACACAAACTAAATGCCAAAAGTTATTTCAAACAAATAATTAATGTGTGCCAAAATTCAAACATGTACACAAACTAAATGACAAAGCTCAAACAGACACTTCATAAAGGCAAACATGTCAAAAGTACACATGCTTCACACAAATGATAAATAATTTTGAAAATAAATCACTAAACAAACAGGTATAAATTACAACTTGCTAATAATTACAACAATAACTATTACAATATTACTAAACTTCCTTATAATTAAAAAATATCATGGTACTTACTAATTACATTGTATTGAAGTCTAGTTATAAGTAATGAAATAAAATAAAAATTGAAAGAAAATTAAATTTTATGCAATAAAAAATTAGTCTAAAAACAAAAAAAAATATTAGCACAACTAAGGCACTAGACCTAAAAGAATGGCCATGGCCAATGACCATTCTTTGTAGCATTAGGAAGGGGGCAAATTCAACCCCTCCCAAATAAAAATAATGGTATTGAATAATAAATTAGTTTATATATCAATTTATTGGATAAGACATTGTCTCAATTTACATATTACATTTAGTGATTCAACATCTTTTTCAGTTTTAGATGCTAAGTATACTGCCTCAATTTACAAATTACATTTACATCAATTTTAACAATTGATAAAAAAATTCAACATTTTTATGAGTTTAACCCGTTCTAAAATTTTGTATTAATTGAATTCAGTAGCTTCCAAGCATTTTTGTACACTGGGTCAACCTGTCACTTGTCAGACACTCAACATCATCCATGGTTTAAATTTAGATCGATATTTTCAAACAATAAAATATAACAAAAATGTTCTTATTCGAACAAATTTATATATATTTATTTTTACAATAGATTTCTAGATTACCCTGTCACAGTCACAGTCATAAAGCACATCGTACAAATATTTGGAAATATAACTAAAAGATGCTCGTGGGAAACATGTTTTCCAGGGCATTGATTTGTAGGAGGCTTCGAATACGGAAAATGAAAATATTAACACTCCATCGTACAAATTCAAATCATGGTTCAATATAGCAAATCCTGTGAACCTTCCAGAATCAAGGAAACAACAACATTTTTTAAATATTGGGAAACAAAGAAAAATGTTTAAAATAATATGATTGGTTTCTTCACAAAATGAAAAGTTCTCTTGTAAGCACTAAAATTAGGACCATTATGCATGTTCTTATACCATAATCAAGAAAGAATTGTTCCTTGAAATAGATTAAAGGAGAACGAATGTCAATGACAATAGATACATAAATTGCGTCCTGGCTTTTGTTACTGAGAATGACTCAGATTGGGCTCACTAAGTCATTCTCAGATCAAGAAAAGTTGCATTGGATGAAATGCATGTTTTCAACAGCCATTTCAAGGTGAGTGGTTACTTCAATAACAAGCTCTAACTTCATAAAGATCTAATTCATAAATACTTAATGAATACTTGGGCTTTCTACATGTTCACAGATCCTTCTCTGCGATTTATAACAATCAGACAGTCCATGAGAAAATTAAGCTTTACAGATGTAGAATCAGGCACAGAAACCCATAGTCCAGATCTTCTTGACTTATCTATAATATAGTGGCATACAAAATAATGCTCTCAAGTTTGGGATCAAGCAATGTGAAGGTGATCTTGGACAATCATATCAGTAGACCTGGATGGTGTTGCAGCAATTCAGATGGCAATGAATTCTTTGGGGACAAGGACTTTAAGCCAGATGTATGGATTAAAGGCCTGACGAGAGTGGCTTCAACGTTCAACGGGACTAGTCAGGTTGTGAGAATGAGTCTTAAATATGAACTCAGAGGCCCAAAGCGTATGTTTTCAAAGATTGCTTGGGGTGGAACTGAAAGTTTCCCCAGTCATTTCTTTAAATACTTATCAAGCAGCAACAAAACCGACACAATCATTTTTTTAAATACAAACAATCGGCAGAATAAATTGAAATTACCAAAATGAAAATGACAAACGCCTAATATGACCACAACAAAAGACTCAAATTCTTATCTTGTTATTCGAGCATGTTCAAGTTGCTTCTTATAATGCTGGAAGCAAAATACTACATTTTCAGGTGTGCATGGCTGCATTACACTGGACTGCCAAAATTAAAAGCATTAAAATGTAAATTTTCACATAAATTCTGATCAAGGATGATTGTAAGCACACCATTGAGGTTATTGAAAATACAAAAAAAACTCAGAATGATCTTGCACAGAGAGAATACAATTAGGGAAGAGACCAGAACCCACACCTATCATCTTGCAGATATATGGACTCACAAGGGCATAATTAAATTTGTAGTATTTGAATGCACATATCACAAGATCTTGGGTGTGAAGAAAACTCTCTTAAATTTAGGGTTACAAATCATATATACCCTTGTTTAGGCCAGAATCAAAGATAGAGTTGCATGCTACTCTAAATGCAGATGATAAAAGTGGTACTATAACTATGTCAGATCCAGTTGGTTGTACCCACTCACCCAACTGTATCCATCCGGGCTCCTAAAGTCGGTCAAGGGCATTGGATTGAGGCCCGACATAATCAAGGAATCATTGAATCAAGTAATCATTGAGTCAATTTATTCATATTCGTGATCAGGGATAGACTAAAAAATGCATGCATTTTCATCACTCATAAGCCACTCTAAACACTGTTATTGAAAAAGCATACTCACTATTTAAAAGAATTCGCTATTGAAGCTAAATCACACCACCAGATTTATTCTTCTTATAACAGAATTGAAAATGAAAACAAATGAAGCAAAGGCAACAGTTGAGGTATCCAGGCCCGTATATTTGTTCTTCTTATATTTGACAGCTTACAACAAAAGGCTAATTCCACAGACGACTTTTATGTAATATTTTTTCTTCACTATTGCAATTGCAACTACCTCCAGAGACACAATAAAGGGGGCGTGGCATTTGAAAAATCTATGCCCAATCTTTGATATTTGCACATCATATAGACCATAACAAGTGGCATATGAATTGTTTGACAAAATGTTTCAATGGCTGCACAATTTATCTCAAAATCTGACCCACTCCAATTAGGTCCAATATTAAGAAGAGAGGACCAACCTAAACTATATTTAAAATTCAATTGTAAATACAATGAATATATTACAATTCTTTTTTTAACAAATATATTACAAAACACCATAATCACATAGTCAACTTATGGCATGGTTAGCACAATCCATTTATTATAGTAAAGATCAATGATCTATTAGAGTTGATTAGCACCTGTATGGCATTCTAAAAAGCATTAAATTTGTCCAAGGATTGGAATGACTACCCTTCGTAGATGACCTCATTTAAAAAAAATGGATGGTTTCGCTTTCCTTGCACTCCAAATTTATAGGAAAGATACTCATATATATCACCCCACAGCTCAGAAAGAGGCCATTTAAAAAAACATTAGTGAAAAGCTTTTAATTCTCGCATAAGAAGCATTTGGAACAAAAGAAAACAAATAAACAGGGCTTCCACAAAACAACTGGTGCACAAACACATTGGCAGAGATTGAAGTTTCAACAGACCAACGCAGAGATTGAAACTGTTTCAACAGACCAACTAGTAAATTTCCTTGCATTGAAAGAATCTCCAATAAGATTGGAAGAATTTTGAAGCGCCCAAATTTCAAGGAAAATATCATTCTTGTTGATAAAGATAAGGCAGATTCTCAAGGACTTAGAAGAATAATTGAAGCGCAAGGATTAAAGAGCAGACCATAGACATTCGTTTCAACAATATGGAGAGTATATAATGCTATGTTCTTTATTTAGTCTTGATTAGATTATAGTGCCTTTTATTTGTTTTTTAATCACATATTTCAAATCACACAAGACAACGTATCAATACAAATAAACAGGGCTTCCACAAAACAACTAGTGCACAAACACATTGGCAGTGATTGAAGTTTCAACAGACCAACTAGTAAATTTCCTTGTATTGAAAGAATTTCCAACAAGATTGGAAGAATTTTGAAGCACCCAAACTTCAAGGAAATTATCATTCTTGTTGAGCAAGATAAGGCGGATTCTCAAGGACTTAGAAGGAAAGTAAAGTCTCAAAACCTATGTTTGACAAAACGTCTATCTCAATTTCAATCCTATATAATTTTCTACAAGATTCTGCAAAGTAAAGTACTCATCATCTTATGATAGATGTGAAACAGTAAAAGCCAACATTACAATAAAAGGAAATTATCATTCTTGTTGAGCAAGATAAGGCAGATTCTCAAGGGCTTAGAAGAATAATTGAAGCACAAGGATTCACAAGGATTAAAGAGCAGACCTGGACATTTGAATTGAAAGAATTTCCAATAAGATTGGAAGAATTTTGAAGCACCCAAACTTCGAGGAAATTATCATTCTTGTTGAGCAAGATAAGGCAGATACTCAAGGACTTAGAAGGAAAGTAAAGTACTCATCATCTTATGATAGATGTGAAACAGTAAAACCCAACATTAAAAATTACAAATTAGAGACTTCGGTTCTATGTTTGACAAAATGTCTCATGGTAGAAAGATAAGAATCTCAACTTCAATCCTATATAATTTTTCTACAAGATTCTGCAAAGTAAAGTACTCATCATCTTATGATAGATGTAAAACAGTAAAAGCCAACATTACAAATTAAAAATTAGAGAGTTCGGACCTATGTTTGACAAAATGTCTGAATGGCTGCACAAGGGATTTAAAGGGAAAATTAGCAGATAGACATACCTGAATGTAGATGCGACTGAGACTAAGCGCAAAGCCTTCAGCGTGTATCTTCCTCCCTCCCTTGTAGCTTTGTCATTCAACCCAAAATGTGGATGAGCAGGCCAACCTCCTCTCTCTTAATTGCCAAGGAAGGAAATTGGAGATGGAATCAGCTTGCCTTCCATCAACCTCTGTAAAATAGAAAAACCAACCCAAAAAAACAAATCACAGAAGAAGAACAGAACAAAACCCTTATCAGAAAACATGGAAAATCCTTAAAAAAACAAAACAAACATAAAACTCCAAGGAAAGACACTGACAAAACAAACATAAAACTCCAAGAAAAGACACTGACATATAATAAAAAAAAAAAAAAAAATCACATTGACGGAAGAGGAAGAACACAAGCCCTCGCTAATCCACAAGAACAGTCTCGCAGCCATTTATAAGAGATGAATATACAGCAACGGTAACTGCTTTTTAAAATGGTCGCCATTGCTTTTTAAAACGGATATAAACAACAACAGTAATATTTTTTAACAGGATAGCCATTCCTTCCAAGATCCATGGCTGTAATTTCAGAGCCGTTGGAGGGATGAACCCAACAGTTACAAGAACACATTTTCTTACTAAAAAAAATTCATTTATTAATTCAAATGAATAAGATTTTAATATTATTTAATTTAGATAGGAATTGTTATATTTAATATGTTAATTAAATTAATTGAAAAACTATTTCAAATATAATTTAGATTAGTTAAACAGATCGTTAACAACATAAATCAAAATGTGTGATAATTTAGAATTAAATATTAGTATTAAAAAATAAATTGAAAATAAAAGGTGTAGATAACTAATAGTTTAATACGGTGTTACCTAATCCAATCAATTTGCGTCATATGTCTAAGGATTCAAGAAATTAAAGATTAGTGGATTTGCATCTATAAGATTCAAGAAATTAAAGATAGGTGAACCAAGGAAATAAATATTAAATTGTTCAAAGAGCCAAATGTGGAGAAAAAAATGGAAACGGGATAGAAGGTCAACTAAAATATGAATGGACTATGAGAGTGACAAAGTGCCCCTATAGACCAATAATCACAAAGAAATAAAGTTAACCAGTATAATATAAATCCTAAACAAATAACTTGGTATTAAATTCAAATATAAAACCATAATTGAAAACCTTGTGAAGTCCCTATGTAGAGATCTAATCTTGATGATGATTTTTGCCTAAAATTAACCCTAAGTGATAGAGTAGGTGGCTATTTTCATATTAAAATATAAATTTAAAATAAATCAAAATCAAAATTCATTCTTACTTGTAATCAATTTAGCAAATTAGGACATGAATTTTTTATAAAATATTGAGGTGGCAAAAATAAAGTAATTTTTTTATCATTTTATAATTGAGGTGGCAAAATAAGGTTAAATTTCTATTATTTTTAATTGAGATCCCAAAATGAGCCTACATTTCTGGAAGTGAAAAATTAAGCTTAAATTACTCATAAATTTTCAATTGAGGTAAAAAAACAAGCCTAAATTTCAATTAATATATAACTGAGTTGGCAATTTAAACCTAAAGTAATTTATAGTTATGGTGAAGAATTAAAACTAAAATTAATATGAGTTTTTATGTTAAGTGGAAAATTGTTAAAACTAAAAATATTTGTGCATATCTTACATAATATTCATATGATATTTCATGTGAAAAGATAGCCTTGGCATCACTAGGGCTTTAATTTAATTTAACAATAATTTAAGTGAAAAGATGACCTTTGTCATTACCATTATTTTTATTTAGTTTTGTTGCAAAAAGATAGTTTTCATTATCATTAATGTTTTCATTTAATTCAATACACCAAAAGTATCACATGACTTTGTTTAAAGATATGCACAAATGTTTTTGATATTAAAAAGCATGAATACTAGGGTGTTGGCCTTGTAGACAAACCCTGTAGGCAACTTCAATGAGCCATTAATAGCACATTAACAGTCTAGTCTATAATATCAAAAGCAATTCAAAGTAATAAAACTAGCAGTATAAAGAGTCTTTAAAGTATATGAAACTTAAACATTTAAACACCCAAAAAACAAATAAGTGGCTATGCAAATAGGCCACCCCAATGCTTAGTGAGGAACTTAAACAAGCCCTTATAGTTTCCTTCATCTTCAGCCTCCTTCCCGAGCATTTGCTTTTGCAACAAGCACAAGGTAGTGGCAGAGTTGTGCAACAAATCAAGCTAAATCTGCATCATATTCTTTTCAAGGTCAATGACTTTCACCTTCATTTTAACACCTAGCCAAGGAACCCCAGAGGACAACAACTAACTAAGCAATTAAACATAGCAATAGTTTTTTCTTGTTAAAAACAAATTACATAACATTACAAACTCAACATAAAATTAAATATAACATTTGTGCATGTTGAAGATAATAATTCTCCTAACTACGTCCTCATGTGGGTTACCTTGCATCACTACCTAAGCAACAACATAAATAACTCAAACCATAATAATCATCATGACATAGCATTCACATGAGTAAACATATCTAGCATTAGATTCATTTTAATCACCAAAATAAGTATTCATGAGATAACCTTTGCAAAGATATAATGATACGTCCAGTTACACAAGAGTGGTTGGTACCAACACCAAACCACTAAACACTAATCTAGAATTACATTCTTTTGATTACTACATATTGCATTACATTACATTAAATTACATCATTCTTCCTAAGAGAGTGTCCAAATTATGATGATACATAAACTATTGGAATCAAGGAACACTAAGAGGGGGGGGTGAATCAATTTTCTACAATTTTTAACATTCTTTCTTTGTCCTTTCAACCACTTAATGCAAATGAATAAAAGTAGAGTGCAAAAACACAAAGAAAATACAATTACACCAAAACACCAAGATTTTTACGTGGAAACCCGATTAAGGGAAAAACCACGGTGGGAACTTGCCCACAATGAGATAATACCCTGTTAGGAGTAACTGAAATATTACAATGGGAAATGCACATGCATTCAAGCACACTGCCTAAATCTCACTGCTCAAATACAATAAGGGCTACAACCTCGGAAGGCTTCGCTACCTTACAAAAGATTACATATAATAATTGGAATGTCTGAACTGATAAACAACATCTACAAATGCTAAAAACAATTTTGGTTAAGCACAAAATACTATGTTCTGCAACATTGCTTTGTTTTGTTGTTTTACTAAATTTTGGAGCACAAATCCTTTGGTAGCGCACGTGAAACTGTGCACAATCATTCATACAGACTTCACACATAACCACCAATATAAAAAAGGATCAAATCAATCGGTCATATATATCCACAACATCAAATTAAATCTTTTTCATGTTGGCCCAAAAATGCATAACATGCAAATGAAATGTGTTACCCAAGTCGACTCAATCCCATCCAAAACAATCATGTGGACCAAAGAAAATTGTCCACATGCTTCCCACATGTTGGCTCACTATCCTCGAACACACAAATAATCACCAAAATTACTCTGCGCGATCCGCATAACAATTTACTTCACAAGTCGGCCAAACAATACTATTCTTCCTAAAATGTTGATTACCTAATCTCCAAACTTGCACAAGAATCAACTCTGGAGGCAAAGATTCTGGAATAAGCTAATCCAGACATCTAACTAGCTACCACTAGCACTGCAAAGTAAAATATGCAGCCAAAATGAAATTCCAATCAAGATACACTTATACTGTCGAACATTGTGTTCCACCTCCCAGACTTAAGCGAATCTGGACTTCCAACTTCCGGTAAGATGAATTTACATAATGTGAATGGAATCCTTGAGTTGGGTTGCCATCAATGACAACACCAAAACATATATGTTGTGTCCCTTGCCAACAATCTCCCCCTTTGGCATTGATGGCAACACTTAGTCAAAAATGACTAAGCATCAAACCAAAAATGTCATACACTGCAATACTCCAAAAATGCAAAAACCAAAACTCCTGCAGACTCCCCCTAAGAGATTACAACATTTTTCATTGCCCTATACTCCACCTTTGACATCAAAGGAAAATGCAGGTATCCGCATATCAAAAAATTTCCCAAAACTCTATATGCAAGGGTATATGCTACAAACTTACACAAATTTGAAGATATCTACAAAAATGGTCTTCAGTGATGCCAAATGAGCATCCCAACCCGTCTTGAGATTCTCCAAAATGGATATGAGGGTGTTGAACAAATAGGCTTGCATCTCTGCTACCCTAAGATTTGTAGGTGCACTTTTATTCAATGCATTTTGAGCATCATGTAGACTACTCAGCAAGGCATCCAACTGGGGAGTGATAAGACTTCTTATCTCTCCAACTCTCCCAACAATTATGTCCTTCTCTTGATTCAGGATTCTGATCTTATCAAGTAAGGATATTACTTGATCTTCCTTACTGCTTGCAAAAACCAACTGAGGATCAAATGATTGGGATAGGCTGGCCAACTGCCCTTCATGCTCTTTTATCTTCTTCTCAATCTCTATGGTGAACTTAGGCAATAAGAAACATGATTTGTAGATTTTTCCACCTTCAGCCAATGCATCTTGAATGCTTTCAACACAAGCAATCAAACTGGTTTTGTCGCCACTAATCATCCTCAGAATTGTTCTCATTCTTTTGGCATTAAAATTACTGAGAACCTTTGCCTCTGCAGCTTTCTCCAATGATACAAAATGAGAATCAACTGATTTGAGCAAGCTTGTGAGCTGATTGGAGGGTGTACCGGATGTGTCCTTCTTGAAAGATAGATTTTTTCTCAAGAACATTGGTTGTCGTTGACATCAGCTCACTATCCTCCATATGAGACTTCATTAAACCTACACTGGCTTTGGCATGTGCAAAAGTGGCCAACTAGAGCTTTTGGATGGGGTACAAAGAGTCAAGATTGATAGGTCCTTGAGTGAAATCTGGGTCACTCACAATCTGCTTCCCCTTTGATGAATCCTCAGTGTCTCTTGCCACTAGAATCTACTCAACCTTGGTCTCTACCTTCTCCTTCTTATATTCCTTCTTTGTAGGCTCAATAGTGACAACCGAAGGGATTTGAGTTCCCTCAACTATATCAACTTCCTTTTGTTCTTCATCTGCTCCCTCAGTTGCAATAACCTAAACTCTCACATCTTCTGGAGCTATCACATCAACCTGTTTAGTTGTCTATCCTTCCAGAATAGAAGGTTCATCAATTTTAGGCTCATCTCATAGGGATGACATACCTAGGACTTTCAGACAAGACTATTGAACATCCTCCTGAGATTTCTCAGGTACCACGTCATACTGATTCTCCAACAATTTTGCTCTCAAAACATGCTCAATTTCCTTACTGACTGCATCATTATTACCAATCATTATCTTGTTCACTCTTGTCTTGCTCCTAAACTTTTCCTTGTTCTCCTTAAGAATTCTATCAATTTTCGCCTTAGCTATCACCGAACAGAGTCAGACTAACACATATTCACTTGTCCTTTCTTCGTCTATCCTAACTGTCTATTTCCTTGTGTCTAGAAGATGATACAAACTCCTAGGAATCTCTGACATTATCTCAATGAGAGCCCTATTGTACTTATTTAGATATTCAATAGTTGCTTCCTCTAATGTCCTTTACCCAATTTCATCAAAACTATCATACCACTCTGATAGTGGCTTTAAATTCCCATTCTTAATGACTTCATTCACAATATCATTCAAAGACATAGGAGGTTTAACTTCAAGCTTACCTTTCTGTAATGCCTCATCAATTTCAGATAGTTTCTCCTTAACAACTCTAGCAACTTTAGCACTCTTCTTTACTTCCTTGACAACATCATCAGATTTCTTTTTCATCAACAGGAGTTGCCACATAGACTCTAGATGGTTGCTCTTTCTTTCTCTTCCCTATGCCACTAGATGGCTTGGATTTAGGCTTGGGATATTAGGCTTAGGATATTTGATAGGTTTAGTAGGTTTCTGAGCACCGGAGGAGGGTGCAACACTTCTTGTCTGCCTGGGCTTAGGTGAAGGGGCTTCCAGTTTGGCCTTCTTTGGCTTTACAATATCTTCTTCTTTCAAAATGTTCTTCTCTCTGGCTCTTCGGACTACCTCCTTGGTAATCCCCATGCTCTTCGCCAGTTGCTCTACCTCCTTCCTAACCTTCTTCTTAATCTCAAGCTTCTTGAACTTAGAGTGTAAGTCCAAGCTCTTTTCCTTGTAAGTTCCAAACCTCTCGTCAGATTTATCCACCAATTTTCTCAATAAGTGCTAAGCTTATGCATCAAGCACATTTCCTTCAACCTCATACCCCATGGGAATGATCCATGAAGTTCTTTGCTCCACAACTTCCATAAGGCACTGGTTAGTGTCAACCATAAAACAAATTGTATCCCGATATCTCTCCATTATCTCCTTAGGAATTTTCTCTCTACTTTGCATCATGCTTTGAAAGGTCTTGAAATACCCCCAAAGTATGCCATTCTGGACTTGTGAATCTCTGAGACCTTGAAGTATTTCTTTCATTTGTACGGCTATCGGCTTGTCATAGGCCCACTAAAATTTTCCCACTCCCAGAATCTCATTCATAAAATAGAAGTATAAACATATAATCAAATTTGCAAATTTAAATACATGCTTCTTATCTTGTTTGATTTTCTTTAAGTTGCTCAATAACTCACCCGAGAGCACCTCACATAAGTCATATTTCTTATCTTCCTTCAACATCTGAAAGGCCGCATAGATGGTCATACTGGATACTGAATTATCTCGGCTAGAAAGATATATTTTGTATCCCATCACCATTGATGCAAACCTGACATCATATTCAATAATATCACTAATTTTCATCGACCTTTTATTAAATTGGGAACCGGTAGCCTCTGCTACCGTCTGGTTCTTAACATTCCTCAAAGCAGGTTTCTCACCAACTGAGCTCAAACAAGTCACCACCTTAATTGAAATCTTGGTAATCTTGTAGGGTTTGTCAAGCCATATGAACTCATCATCCATTATGCTTAGGATATACCGAGCCCACTCTAGTTCATCAAACACCAAAAAGTTGATAAATTGCACGAAACCCCTCCTCAAGTGACTTAAATTCTAGTTTTAGGCTTCTCATTCCGTCAATCATGTGCTCTATGTATAGTTCTAGCATTTGGGCATCCCTGAGCTCCTCAATGTTACAGTGAATGTAAACCCTAATGTCCTCCACATGTAACACTTTGTATGGGACTGATAAAAATACATCGCTCGGATCATCTTCCATGGACTTATAAGGATGTTTTCTTAAATTTGGTCTAGCCCATTCAGTCGCATCTACCACCAATGGGGTCGCAATACCAGAAGATGCCATATCTGATAATTTAAGCTTCAAATTGAAAAAGTGTTAACTGAGAGATACCTTACAATCGGATGCAAGATTACATACCAAATCTGAATATCACTCAAAATCTCTGCAAATTCTCCTTTGCTACACTCTTCCACTCTCTTGCTTCAAATGCAAAGTGACAAATGAAAGGTTAATTCTCTTTTTATCCTCTGCATACATAAATTTTAGGTATAATAAATGCACTTAACCCTAATCTTTCAGATACCCTGCATATAGACAAATCTTCAAGAAATCTTATGTGGATCATCAAACACTTCTGGAAAACCTTCCATTGAGTCAGTTATCATCAAATAAAACATCTGCAACTTGTTAGAACCAGGAACAGATCTCCAATAGGGGGTTTGTAATCTTATCATGAAAACCTCCCCCTAAGGTCGGATGCCTTAGCTTAGTTACCAAATGAGGTTCATGTTGGCAAGTCGATCAGCACCTCCTTGGGGTTTGTAACATGGCTTCCTCCCACCTCCCATGGATCCTTGTCTCTGGTCTCTCTCCCATTCAATGATAGCTCGAGCTTTTGGCGTAGTGGCAGCAATGATTCCAATAATTGGTATCAGAGTGCTGGGTTACGGGTTCAAATTCAAGGAGGTCACCCTGTGGTCTCCTTAAAAAAAGTTTGCAGAATCCCAATCAGTGTTGAGGAGGGATTGTCGGCCAGTTGGTCAGCACCTCCTTGGGGTTCATGGCATGGCTTCCTCTTGCCTCCCATGGATCCTTATCTCTCGTCGCTCTCCCGTTCATTGACAACTCGAGCTTTTGACATAACGACAACAATGATTCCAATAGTTCTAGCATCGGAATCAAGTGCAAACCCATTCACCACATATCATCACTCTTTTAACCCAAGTCTTCTTCATCTGATCTCTGATCTCATCAACTTTTGCTTTTCCTTTCTCATCTGGTTGCGTATTCTTATTCTTGTCTTCTGAACCTCTCCTATTCAAATTTTTTCTTTTGCAATACTTAGCATGTGACTGGATTTGTTGCAAGCATTGCAAACAATATTTCCTTTCATAGATTTGAAATTTATTTGATTTCTTCTTGATCTGCATTGATTAACAACATGTCAGAACATACCACATGCGTAACATCTGAAATTTCTCATGTTTTGAAAGTTGTTCACCATACTTCTGCATTCATTTGACTTATGACCATACTTATTGCATTTGAAACATCGACCGGTAAAAGATGGACCATTATTATTCATCTTATTTCTACATTGACTAGCCATATGACCAAATTTATTGTAAAGAAAATAGTTACCATTAAACTTATGAGAATTATGCTGCCTTACCGGAGGCCTTTTTGAATTGTTCTTCAGTTGGGCTGATTTAGAGTTGTCACCTTTCTCAAATCCAAGACCTTGAGTATCATTAGGATTCTTCTGGCTTGTAAGTATCTCATCAAGATTGGTTGAGCTAATCCAAAACTTCTCCTTATATTCATTTTCAACATCAAGATCATATTTAAGAAGTAATTGCTTCCTAAGATCTTCCTCATGTTCTCTGGCTTCTTGCAATTCAATTTTCAATTTTCCATTCTCATTCTCAAGTCTACAACATTATTTAGATTTGTCTTTCAGGGACTGAGCAAGCTTCTCTTCATTCTTCTTCCTTTCCTCAATCTCCTTTATCAATCTCATCACAATGGCTTCCATCTCATTCTTCTAGATTGTATTAGCTCTAGCAAGTTTCTCACACTCTTATGTCTTTTCCTTTAGGGCTTCATCAATGCTTTGAATTTCTTTCTCCTTTAGCTTATCAACAAGTTCCTTTCTCTTTTCCCTTGACTTATTCAATTGATCCTTCAATGATTCAATGAATTTCTCAACATCCCTAAGGCTTTCTTTCACTTGACGGACCTCAGCTTGTGAATGATCAACATCTTCAAGTGCAACAAGAAGTTGTTAGGCTTCTTTTGAGGAACTAGGATTTGATACCAATTGTTGGAATCAAGGAAAACTGAGAGGGGGGGGGGTGGGTGAATCCGTGTTCTACAATTTTTAACATTCTTAATCTATCCTTTCAACCACTTAATACAAATGAATAAAATTAGAGTGCAGAAACACAAAGCAAATAACAATAACACCAGTATTTTTATGTGGAAACCCATTTAAGGGAAAAACCACAGCGGGAACCTACCCACGATGAGATAATACCATGTTAGGAGTAAGTGAAATATTACAATGGGGAATGCACATGCATTCATGCACATTGTCTAGAGCTCATTGCTCAAATTACAAAACAAGAAGGGCTACAACCCTTGGGAAGGCTCACTACCTTATAAAAAGATTCAGATTATATCCAGAGAATCATATGAACTAATGAAATAGAATCTTCTCATGCTAGGTTACAGTTCCAGTTAAGCACATATACTCAAACTCTGCACTTCCACACTTTTGCACACTCTTTCGCACTTCCTTGCTTTTCTCCTATTCGACTGAAAGATCAAAACAATGTTCGCACACGCAGATACATATCTCAAATTGTTGGTGTAATCATTTATTCATCTTGGATATAATTACACTATACTTAAGTTTACTTAGGTACATGCATAACATTGTAGTTTGCATATGAGACACTTAGGGAGATGTGCAACATTGGGAGTGTGTATGTAGGAGAATTTCCACCTTTCATCGTGTGATCTTGTTGTTTCTCTATCATATCCACTTATTGTGAAGGGTGAATTCACAAAGCTGGTTCCCACTTTTGCCAACGAAGGAATTTGGTGAAAGTGGGAATTTCGGATTTGCCAGTGTTCGAGCCAAATACAAATGTTCGCTCGGACTACCCCTAGGAGTCCGAGCGAACCAAACTGTTCAGTTGGATTCGCTCGAACATCGAGCGTGCCAAAATCAAGCTCACTAGTTCAAGCGAATGGGGGTTCGCTCGAACCCCTTTTGGAACCCCTTTTGGTTCGAGCGAACCCAATCCGATCGAACTCGTGTTCGTTCGAACCCCAAAAATTAGAAGTTTCTCCCAAAAAATTTCAGAGTTCTGAAGAATTAATAACTTCGGAGCTCTGGTTCAATGCACGAATGAAATAATCTTGATAACCCAAAAATATTAGATGGTAGTACTCGAAGCAAGCTTTCCAACGAATATAATTTTGTTATATTTTGAATTTATTATGTTCTTGATTTTTTAATTTTATTAAAAATTGGTTTTTCACTGAACATGAACTTCTCTGTTCAACGCATTGGGAAAAATAAGAAACTAATTCAGAAAAATTCTGAAAAATATCTATGCCCTTGGTATTGATGTCTTCTTTCTAACAAAAAAAAAAAATTGAATTTCGATTTATATAGAACAAGTTATGTGTTCAAACGTAAACCTATGTTTGAATTATGACTAGTCGGACTTCAAAACTTTATAAAATGAAAAATATTGAACATATCGCTATAAAACCAAATGCAAGCCCTGGATATTGATGTTACAAACCAAAATTCGAAAGAATTGAGTTTTTATCATTTATAGAAAAAAAGTTATGCATTTCGGGAGGCACATCACTCTTAAAAAATGTAGTTTGTTGTAAAAAACTACTTTTCGAGGGAGATGGAAATTTTTTAAAAAAATCTTTCAAAAAAATTTGAAAAAAATGTATATAGAATCTACAAACAAAATACTAGAAATCACTAATTTACATCATCTTCAAATTTTTAATAGTTTAAAAGTTATAGTTCTCGGAAGTTGAAGATTATTTTAAAAATGTACATCTCAGTGTCAAAAGTGGCAAAAAAGTGGGAACCATTATTGTGAGTTCACCCTGAAGTGATAATTCCACCTTCAGTGGGTGATCCACCTCATGTGGAATATTTTACTATTTCTCCTACCTACCCTTGCATCTTATTGAGTCACATGTCATCATTATGTGCTCTCTTATCTCTTAGCCTTGCCTTTATAAGCAGGCTCATCTATATTGTATGTAACAATTATGATGATCCAGTTGATCTCTTTTGCATCTTGATAGGAATACAATTTATTCTTGTCATATTTTATCTCTCTTGTCATTGTGCTATCTTGTGGTCTCTTTGATCTTGGTTGCTTCAAGCATAATCTCACACAAATGAATATTACATGTATTTATAGAATTCATCAACTTGTATTTCAAGGTCGTCTAAACCCTTAACACAAATTAGAAAATAATAACCTCATAGCTACAACAACACATGCAGACCAAAATAATATTGGCTAAGACATAGTCTGGACCAAAAACAAATCCTTGAACACACAACACCAACAAGAATTATGCCTCGATCATTTGCAACATGCTACAATCACCATAAATGTCGTATAACACGAAGAACACCATCGGATCAAGAAAATGATCAATATAGCGGACATCGATCAATGCAAACCAACAACACGAATAGAACACAATCTAGAAACATCCACAAGCAATGTGAATCACCATTGAAACAACTGCAATATCACCACTTACTATAATCTTTATCATCATTATATCGAACCTCAAGAATATCAGCTCAACTAACTATCAAACTAAAAGATTCACTTGTGGACTTCCAAATCATGAACCATCTAAATTGAGGACACACTTGAATGTCCCAAACACTCTTATACATCCGCAAACCAAGATATTACAATTCCAAAGCAACGCAGAGAACAATCTAGAATACCAAATAACACAAACAACTAAATACTAACCACAGTACCAGATCTCACAACTTGATCAAATCACCACATGGATCACTAAAACTTCTGTTGAATCAACTAGAGATAAGTATATCAAAACCCATTAAACCACAATAACTCGTCTATAACACACTGACCAAACCAACTCATTTAATCCGAATGCAACACTAGAATACATAGAAGAATATGTTGACATCAATGACAACACACACTCCAAAAAACTTCTCAACAATATCCAACAATCTCCCCCTTTGGCATTGATGGCAACATATGAATGTGAAAAACAATCAATGCAAAGAAATAAATCAACAACCCATAACTATCAACAATCTCCCCCTGAGATCAGCATAGGATATACTAGTTTTTTGCATGCTTCTCTCCCCCTTTAACATCAATGCAAAAGACATATATGCAAAACATAATCTCTCATCCTTAGAACAAACTCACAAAACTGAAAATATAAACCACAACATTTTCTACTCCCCTTGAGTAGCAGCCTCACTCATCAATCTAGATCATAAGATATCTTTGTGAAGCTCACCAAATTGATGAAAATCCATGCATCTTATTTCTCATCAGGAGGGGAAATGACCCCTAGCATCTGTCAGAGATACTCAAAAGTATCTTTAAGCAAAGGCTTCATGAAGATGTCTGCAATTTGTTCCTTTGTAGATACATACTCCAATCTAGCTTCCTTCTCATTCACCTTCTCTCTTAAGAAATGAAACTTGTTTGATATATGCTTGCTTAACTGAAACTGTAACCAGGCATTAGGAGATGCTATTTCATCAATTCATAATTCTCTGGATATAATTCAATTTTTTTGGTAAGGTAGTGAGCCTTCCCAAGGGTTCTAGCCCTTCTCGCTATTTGATTTGAGCAGTGAGCTCTAGGTAGTGTGCTTGAATACATCTGCATTCCCCATTGTAATATTTTACTTACTCCTAACAAGGTATTATCTCATTGTGGGCAGGTTCCCACTGTGTTTTTCCCTTAATCGGGTTTTCCACGTCAAAAATATTGGTGTTATGTGTGTTATTGATGTGGTGTTGATTTATGCTTTCATTGCTAATTATCATATCTAAATTTGTGTTTATGCTTAGTAAATTTTGTGTGCAAACTGATTCACCACCCCTCTCAATTTCTTGCATTATTGCCAACAATTAGTATCAAAGTTTGGTTCTGGAGATTGTAGAGTCCTGTAAGATTTTGTTGTGGGGTAGCAGATTGCAGATTTGGCCTACAGCTACAAAGAATTGGCATAAAGATGGCTCAGAGGAATGTTAGAGGTGGTGGAGCGCATGGAAATGCAGACCCTATTGTGATGGAAATGTTGTGAGGAATTGTAGCCCAATTGGAATCTATTGAAATGACCTAGAGAAGAGGTTGACATATTGAAGATGCGAGCGAAGATGAAGATGAAGAAGTGACAACTGGAGAACAAGGAGCAAATCCACCGATGAATGACCCAGTTGAAGAAAGGTTTATGAGAGCATTGTTTAGAGAAAATACCAGACCACATTTTACCCCACCAAATTACGATGCCAAGTTGGATTCAGATGAATTGCTAGATTGGATCATGGAGATGGAAAAGTATTTTGATTTTGAAGGCATTGTTGAAGATAGGAAGGTAAGATATGCTTGCACTAAGTTGAAAGGACATGCATCTCTTTTGTGGGAACATTTGCAAGTTGATAGACAGAGAAGAGGTAAAGAGAAGATTAAATCTTGGGAGCGGATGGTTAGCAAGTTGAAATCAGAGTTTATGCATGTTGATTATTGAGTGAATTTGTTTTGGAAGTTGCAAAATTTGAAGCAAAAGGAGTCTAGTGTGAAGGAGTATACTAAAGCATTCTACAAGTTGAATATCAGATCCAGACACACTGATGATGAGATTGAACAAGTTGTTAGGTATTTGAATGGGTTGCGGATGTCTATAGAAGATGAACTTGGTCTAAGCAAGTTGCAAAGTGTTGAGGAAGATTACCAATATTCCTTGAAGGTGGAGGAGAAATTGAATAAAGGACATGAGCAGAAGAAAAGAGGTAGAGGAGGAAGATTTTAGGGAGGAAGATTTCAAGGAGGAAGGACCTATACCAGAGGAAGAGGACCCTGTGCAGATCAAAATAAAGACAAGGAAGTTAGAAGAGATGGAAGTTCATATCGGAAGGATGATAAAAAAATTTACCAGAGAAGAGAACCTGATGGATACCAGAATGAGGGTTATATAAAAGATGATATAAGACATGATAAAAGAGTGCTTAGAGGAACCTACTTTAAGTGTGGAGGAGAACAACATCGTTCTTTTGAATGTAAGAAGGAAAATAACATCGGAAGAGCAACATTGGTAGAAGAAGACCATACTAGATCAACTAATAAACTGAAAGATGGAGAATTGTTGGTGAGGGGGGGAGCTTTGTGTCATACTAGAGATGATGAAGAGCCCTTGTAGACGAGGAATTTTTTCAGGACCAGATGTAAGGTATCTGGTAAGTTTTTTAGAGTCATTATTGATAGTCATAGTTCAGATAATATTGTTTCAGAGGAGATGATGAATAAAATAAAGTTGGAGAGATTGAAGCACCATAAACCTTATCAGATAGCATGGATTCAGGATGATCATAAGATACTAGTGAGTGAACAACATTTGGTGAAATTGAAAATTGGAGCTTATCATGATGAAGTTTTGTGTGATATTATGCCTATGGATATTTGTCATATCTTGTTGGGTAGACTTGGCAGTTTGATAGACAATAAATACATGATGGTAGAAAGAACATATACACTATTGTTGCAAATGAGATAAAGTAGACCTTGTTACCCTTGGAGGAGCCACTAAAAACTAAAGTTTGTACAAGTGCTAGAATTTGTTTAGTGGATGGAAGGAAATTCCTAGATGGGATGAGACATGAGAATGTATGTTCTTCTTTAGTTCCTAAAAAGACTAAAGATCTTGAGCATGAAGGAGAACAACTAGAAGAAATAAAGGAGTTGCTAATAGAGTATGGAGACATCATTATAGATAATGTTCCTGATGGGTTACCCCCTGTGAGAAGTATCAATCATTGCATAGACATGATTCCTGGAGCTGGTTTGCCCAATAAAGAAACACACCAGATGACACCGGCAGAGAATGAGGAGTTGAATAGATAAGTGCAGGAATTATTGAGGAAAGGTTTGATGAGAGAAAGTTTGAGTCCTTATGCAGTGCCAACACTGTTAGCACCTAAGAAGAATGGAGAATGGAGGATGTGTATTGTTTCAGAGCAATAAACAAGATCACAGTGAAGTATATATTTCCCTTGCCTAGGATGGATGACATAATGGACTGTTTGAGTGGAGCTAGATAGTACACAAAGATAGATTCAAAGAGTGGATACCATCAGATCAGAATCAGAGAAGGAGATGAGTGGAAGACAACATTCAAGACAAATGAAGGACTCTATGAATGGTTGGTGATGCCTTTTGGATTGGCTAATGCACCGAGTACTTTCACGAGGTTGATGAATGAGGTATTGAAGAAATTCTTGGGTAAATTTGTTATTATTTATTTGGATGACATTTTGATTTTCAGTAAGAGAAATGAAGAACATATGTTGCATTTGAGACAATTTTTGCAAAGGTTGAGAGAAGAGAAGTTGTTGATTAACATTAAGAAGTGTAGTTTCATGAAGGAAGAGTTAGTTTATTTGGGATTTGTGATATATGCAGATGGATTGAAGATGGATCCTGAGAAGGTAAGAGAAATTTTTGAATGGCCTACATCGAAAAGCATTGGAAAAGTAAGTTAATTTCATGGATTGGCTAGCTTCTACCGGAAAATTTCAGTTCAATTTGTAGTCCTATGATAGAATCAATTAGAGGAGATAGAAAGGATTTCAAGTGGACAACCAAAGAAAATAGGAGCTTTAAATTTTTAAAGCAGAAGGTGACAGAGAAGCCTGTGTTGGCTTTACAGTATTTTAGAAAAGTATTTCAAGTGTACTGTGATGCAAATGGGAATTTAATTGGAGTAGTGTTAAGTCAGGAAGGAAGACCAATAGCTTATTTCAGTGAGAAGTTGAATGATGCAAGGAGAAGATATTCAGTGCATGATCATGAATTCTATGTCATAGTTCAAGCATTGAAGAAGTGGAGACATTATTTGTTGCCTAAGGAGTTTGTGTTGTATACTGATCATCAAGCTTTACAATATTTGAACAGACAGAGTAAGCTGAATCAGAGACATATGAGATGGGTGGAGTTCTTACAGAGTTATACCTTTTTTTTTAGCATAGAAGTGGGAAGTCAAATAAAGTTGTTGATTCCTTGAGTAGAAGGTACTTGCTGATAGAGATGAGAGTGAAAGTGTTAGGTTTTGAGGAATTGAAGAACTTGTATCAGGATGACTCAAATTTTGTAGAACCTTGGAAAGCTTGTAAGGAACTGGTTATGGTGGACAAAAGTAAGTAGTTATATTATTTCATTCAAGATGAGATGTTGTTTAGAGGAGTTCAGTTGTGTATACCCAAGAGTTCTATGAGGGAGAGTCTAATAAAAGAAAAGCGTAGTGGAGGATTAGCCAGACACTTTGGTGTTGACAAGACAGTGGCATTAATTAGTGAGAATTAATTTTGGCCTCAGATTCATAAGGATGTCGATAAATTTGTTTAGAGCTGTAGAATTTGACAACTTGAAAAAGGTAGTAGCCAGAATATTAGGTTGTATAAGCCTTTGACAGTTCTGGAAAGACCTTGGGAGGACATAAGCATGGATTTTATACTTGGATTTCCTAGGACACAAAGAGGAAATGTTTATATATTTGTGGTCGTGGATAGGTTCTCAAAGATGACACATTTCATACCCTATAAGAAGACAACATATGCAGTACATGTTCCTGACCTATTTTTCAAGGAAGTGGTGAGATTGCATGGACTAACTAAAAGCATAGTTTCAGACAGAGACACCAATTTTGTTGGATATTTTTTGAGAACACTTTGGAAGAAGATGAAGATAGATTTTAAGTTTAGTTCTACTTTTCACCCATAGATTGATGGATAGATAAAGGTAGTGAAGAGAAGTTTGAGAAGTTTGTTGAGATGCTTAATTGGAGAGAAAACCAGAAGTTGGGACTTGATCCTTGCACAAGCAGAATTTGCCTACAATAATGCAGTGAACAAGAGTACCAGAAGAACACCTTTTGAGATTGTTAGTGGAGCACACCCTAAAGGCATATCAGAGTTGAGAGATATCAATAATGAAGATAAGAGGAGTGCAGAAGTGGAAGAATTTATAGAGCATACGAAGACAATACATACTTAGGTCAAACAACATTTGGAGGACATGGACAACAAGTATAAGGAGAAAACAGATGAGAAGAGGAGACATAAGGAATTTGAAGTTGGAGATGAAGTGATGGTGTATCTGAGAAAAGAGAGATTCCCAATTGGAACCTATAACAAGTTGGAGATGAGGAAGTTTGGACCTTGTAAGATCTTGAAGAAATTCAGTTTCGGAAGTGCATATGAAGTAAGATCTTGAAGAAATTCAGTTTCGGAAATGTATATGAAGTAGAGTTACTAGATAGTTTGGGTATTTCACCTATATTAAACATTGCATACCTACATCAGTACCATGAGACAAAATTTAATGAGGACAATGTAGTAGAATTAGAGAAGTAGATACCCCGGAGGGAACCAGATCAGATTGAAGACATTTTGGATAGTAGGATTGGGCATAGCACCCGAAGCAACTAGTAAAAAGAGTATTTTGTGAAGTGGAAAGGTAGACCAGTTGAAGATTCATCATGGAATTATTAGGTAGAGGTAGACCATCCTGGTTTCCTCTAACCCTAACTAAATGAGGGACTCACTTTTTTAACATCCCTATATGTCTGATGTAGGAGCATCCCTAGTTCATGGTAATCTTGCATCAACCAAAAACATTTTCTTTTCAGTTTGTTTCCTGTTTTGCAATTTCAAATTTTCCTTCTTCATTTCTTTGCATTTTCTCACTAGATCTTGCGGAGATGGATTTTGTTTGTGGACATGTTCATCTACTTTATCCTAAGTCTGTGAGATGTTTGGATCTTTTTTCGACAAGTTATCACTTCCGAAATCTGAGACAGTTTTTTGGCTTAGAGCACCGGAACCGCTTGGACCTATTTGTTATTGGTGAATCTTGCATATCTCTTTCGTAGCTTGTAGAGTTTCAATTCATTGTTTCCAATGTTCCTTATCATGTGTCTGACCTTTCCTTGGGTCCACACTTCATTCTATGGACTTTTCCGAGGGATCTCTTTGGCGAAGTCCAGCCTTGTTGTTTTACACGTTACATCTTGTTCTATGATATTTGTTTGATCTTGGACCGACATGGATAATTCTTGATCATATAAATGAATGTAATTAAGAATTTATAAATTAGTTTTTAGAACGTAGAAAATAAATCTGAAGGTTAGGAGGTCTGGAGTAGCCTTGAGGTCTTTCTTGAGCCGGATATTGTATTTGAGCATGTATGTAATCAGGACTATGTGCCGAATCTTGTAAGCCTGCATGTTGCCAACATTTTTTAATTGATTTCATGATATAATAAGTGTGTTGTGCATTTCCTCCATCATGATTGTGTTGTTTTCTATTATGTAACTCTTGTTGCATGGTTCGAACTATTCTCTTTGAGGACCCTCCTACCGTGACTGCACCAAGTCAAATATCTCTAACATTAGATTCATTTGAATCACCAATATAAGTATTCATGTGATAAACTTTGCAAATATATAATTATACATTCAATTACACAAGAGTGATCGGTACCAACACCAAACCACTTAACAATAATCTAGAATTACATTCTTTTGATTACTACATATTACATTACATTACATCAAATTACATAATTATTCCTAAGAGAGTGTCTAGATTATGATGATAAAGAAACAATCACAATGATATAATAACAATGATAATAAATTACATAACATATTCTAATACATCATTGAAACATTTGTATCAAGCATTAAGAGAAAACTAGAAAGAAGACATAGGATCCATCCAACACATGAACATGTCCATCGGTCCCCTATGGAGGTAGGAAACAACCTCCAGACCATGTGGAACCCTTAGGTCCACCCCACCATGCTCAGGGGATAAACACAAGGCCCCACACAACACAATAAAACTAGGTTGACAAACCAACATCAAGAAGACACAAGGACACAAGGTGAGAAAATAGGGCTCATCACGAGCTTTCACTAGAGGCTTCACATCACCACATAGGATAGGGTACTAGGATACAATTAGGGAAGAGAGTCATCACATGGCATCAACATGGGTGAGCCTTGCAGTATGACCCTCTCCAAACTCCAAACCTTGATGCCCATTTGACTACACATGTAGAACCGAACAAACCTTCCATGGAGGCAAGGAATTTTGACCTTCCATACAAGCCATCCCAATCTCATCTCAAGTCTAAATGATCACTCCAAGCCATGTGTGAGGCACCAACAATTATCTTATTAATGTATGTTCTACCCACCCCTTATTTTATTTAATTTAATGTCATCACTTGATTAGTTCAACTCTCAATGAGAAATCTTGGTAGTCACTTTAGGGCCCTGACACCCACTTGAGAGCCACTCCCACTAAGTTGCACCTAGACACCTCTAACCTAGGGTTCCATCTCAAGGTATGATAATGATTAATATCATAGATATATCAAATGAATCATACATGACTTCATAATCAAGAATCAGAATCTTAGATCATACACAGGGCCTGTCTAGGCCTTACCAATAAGATACATCAATGAGTTCACTTCCAAATGCCATAAGCACATGATATTCTTACATCCAAGCATAGGAAAACATAAGAAGACATGAATCAATATCAAATCAAGTCTTACTGACCCCCATACATTGATATAACAGAGAACAACCTGTAGGCATGAGATGTTGCATTGATGATTAGTTGTTGTCATTGATGGCAACTGGCATCTAGTGAGTCAGATATCCAATCCGGAGTTTGTGATTCCTTCATTCTGGAAGATTGATTAAAGTCCAGTGAGGCCTGGTAAGAAGAATAGTGTAACCGACAGAGTGTGTAGTTTGGTGGTCAACGGATTATTTTGGTTGAGTATTTTTCTTTGCAAATCTAGGAGATGTGTTGTGGATATGCAATTCACCTTATTTCAGGTTTGTGGCCTTCGGTGTTCAGTTTGGTGTTGGTTAGAAGATCCGGTAGACCATTTTTTTGGTACAACAGTGTTTTGGTGTAGTAGCATGTGAAGATTTTTTATGTGGACTGTGTAGAGTAATTTTGATGGTTGTTTGTGTGTTCATGTCAATGAGCCAACATATGGGAAGTGTGTGGACATCTTATTTTGGTCTGCTTATTTTTTTTTGGATTGGATTGAGTCGACTTGGGTTACACGTTTCATGTTGCGTGTTATGTGATTTTTAGGCCGACATGGAATTGATCTAATTTGATGATGTGGATATATTAGTCTGATTGATATGATCTTTTGGGATGTTGTTGGTGATGTAGAAAGCCTGTGTGAGCGAATGTGTGCAGTTTCACTTGCGTGGTTGAGATATTTGTGCTCCGATATATGACAAAGCTGAGAAGAATAGAGCAGAGTGTCTGAACAATAGCATAAGACTATTTGTGCTTAATTGAAACTGAATTTTAGCATTATAGATGTTATTCATCAGTTCATTCAATCAATTATCATTTGTAATATTTTGTAGGATAGTGAGTTCTCTGGGGCTGTAGCCCTTTCTTTGTATTTGAGTAGTGAGATCTAGGCAGTGTGCCTAAATGCATGTGCATTCCCCTTTGTAATATTATTATACTCTT
Organism: Cryptomeria japonica; assembly: GCF_030272615.1. Lineage (NCBI taxonomy): Eukaryota > Viridiplantae > Streptophyta > Pinopsida > Cupressales > Cupressaceae > Cryptomeria > Cryptomeria japonica. The sequence goes on from NC_081415.1 coordinate 267,753,615, forward strand.
GATCACAGTATTATAATATTGTGGGTCTCAATTCCACTGTAGTTTTTCCCTTAACCAGGTTTCCACATAAACAATCTTGGTATTATGGTGGTGTTGATCTTGGGTTTGAGTTTTTGCATTTACTTTCCTTCATTTGCATAAAGTGGTTGATGGATTATATTATTAATTAAAGTTAAATTTGATGAACACTGATTCACCCACACCCCCGCCGCCCCCCCCCCCCTCTCTCTTAGTGTTCCCTTGATTCCAACTCAACCTCTTGACAAGACTTTGGAATCCACACATTAAGGATTTATTTTAGATCCTATTATTCCCTAAAAAATAAATTAATGATTCATTTTAGATATTAAAAATGGATTCACAATTTATCTTTTCAAATCAATTGAAAAACAACAAAGCCGATCAACTAGACTCGCACAAAGGATCATCAAATTGAATGCAATCTTATAGGACACTATGAAATCATATTTTTTGATATTTAACATAAAAGTATAAGGTTTGAAATTTTATTTAACACAACAATAAATGATATATATTTTATTTCCAAAATATCTACTAAACCCCCAAAACTGTGATAAAACTACACTACTTGTTTCACTCAAAACACCACAAATTGATGTTGTTTTGAGTAACAAATGGAAATAACATCATATAAATAAGATTACAACCATAATAAGAGTAGCATAATTTTGAAGCATATCCAAAAAACCCTAGACAATAAGAAATTCATACAACTATACTTGAAGATAATTAAAAACAACACAAAAAATTCTTAAAAAATCAGTCCCTAAAACTCAGGGAAATGGGAATGCATTCAAAGCCCTCTTCTCCCATACTTACCTAATAAGAAAAATTAATTCAAATAATATCAAAAGCATTGAAAAAAAATTTATTAAATCTTTCCAAAACAATAACATAATCGTTCTCCTACATTTAGATCTTAAAACCTTACCTTGGGTCTTGCGAAGACAACACAAATTGAAGAAGATTCGATGAGAGAAGAAACCTGGATGAAAGCCATTCTTAATCAGATCAACCAAACCAAAAAAAGGACACAACACAACATCCAAGAATCAGAAATATCTTCTTCAACAATCTTAATGAATCTCTCACAAAAAACCTTTTTAATTGCACAAGAAAAAAAGAAAGAAAACTCCAACCAATCTCTCTCTTCTCACACCACAATCCAACCCTCTCAATTTCCAACAAAACCATCATTCATGAGCCATAAATATATCTCAAAAAAATTACATACAATTACATTGATTTTCCCTCACAAATATGTGTACAAGAAACTCAACCAGCTCCCACAATAAGAATCATACAACTCATCTCACCAATAATAATAAATAAATAAAAAAAATGATTAAAACCATAAAAAACAATCATCCCACTCAACATGGATGTGCAATCACCCAAATTCTAGAAAATTGAGAAAGGAAGGAATCTTGAAGGCATGGTTGGTGTGCGTTTGTAATATTCATTGAATGGTTGTCCTCATGCGAGAAAGAAGTCGTTTGACCTGTGCATAGGATGACCACTGGCACTATAGGGGACTTGGCTCATTAATGCTTCTTGCAGTCATTGGTACTCTCCTTTTATGGGCTCTGCCTCATTGGGAGATAAATATGTACATGTTATTAACCCTCCAACATTTGATGGTAAATCATTCTGAGAGGCAATGCCAAACTCATAGTGGTGTCCTTTCGATGTTGAGTTTGTGGTGGTATGAAGTGGAAGCGGCAAAGATAGCACAAATGGGGGAGGAGGATCAGGTGAGCAATCCTCTGCCCCTTCTCTCATTGTTAAACCTAATTCTCAAATAGTTAATGTGATTGATAATGAGAAGAATGGGCTAAGAAATGTTGCGATCTTTTTGGTGACCTTGGATGTCAAGAAGTTACCCACACGTTCTTATATGAATAACAAGTTACAAAACGTGTGAAGTAAAAAACTAGGGTTCTAGTTTTCTTTTTTCAGGATGATTTAGAGAGGGTTTTTCATTGTTTTTTTCAATTCCCCTAAAAGTTGGAAATAAGTTCTTAAAAATAGTTTTGGGCCATAGGATCCTACAATTTTAGGGCTATTGGGTGGTCTCCTAAAGCCAACTTTGAAGAAACCCTAGCCCATTCAAGCCCCAAGTGGGTAACCATGAGATATGTTCCTCCCTATTTATAGAAACTCAATCTGAAAGCCTTGCATCCTATCAACAATGTGATAAGGATGGACGAATCCTCAAATCTCCTCCCACATATGGATGCCAGATTGTTGATTTCTATCAACTCGGGCCTAGACCTCCCGCATGACATTAAATTTGAAGAAAATGGCAAAATGATTGAGTGCCCTATTGAATATTTGGGCAGTATTAATGCATGCTTCTTGTGCAGAAGGGAAGACCATATTAGGAAGTTTTTCCCACTACTTAAAAACAAACCAATTGTGCCTAAGCCCAATAGTAAAAGTCATACTACTAAGTAACCCACTTCTCCGCTTACTGATGGAGTTCAGAAAAAGTCTATCTAAAATGGCAGGGATCCTAACCCTAAAGTGAACAATCTTAAATGGTTAAAAATGATGGGCCTTCTACTAAACCTAAGGTTGTTGCGACCCCTATGCTTGCGATTGAACCCCATGTTGAATCCACCCCTGCCCCCCCCCCCCCCCCCCCCTTCGACCGACAACTCCTCCTTTATTGCCCATAAACTTAATGAGCTTAAAGAGGTGTTGACCCCCCTGTCCTCCATCTTGGTTGTCTATAATTGGTCTGTGAAGCCTGGTAAAGAAGCCTCCCCTGCCAGAATTTCCTTGGCTAATATTTGTAACAACTCCTAGAATGATCCCTCAGATGGGGCCCCTAAGAACAAGAAACTAAATGCTCAACAAATTGTTCTTAAGAAGCAAAGGCATACACCTAAACCCAAGTGTATTTCTGAAGTTAAGCCTAAGAAAACCTAGACTCCAAATGGTGTCAATAAAATGAATCCACAAAATGAGGCATCAAAGGCCCCTAAATCCCCCACCAAGGATGTGGAAGATATCTTGGTGGGTGGTATCTCTGACCGAGATCCCACTCAGTTGAGCACTAAAATGGGGGAGGAAAACAATATTGGATGTGGTAAGAATTATGGTAATATCTCTGAAACTGGGGAGTCAGCTGTGATCTATTAACAAAAGGAGATAGAACATCCCCTTCCTAAAATTGTTCATACAAGGGGGACCTTGTTATACCCCTCCCCCCCACCAAGATAGCTCCAATATCTTTGATGATGGAGGGAGCCACAAGGAGAAACGCAAGATGGAGTCCATAGATGATTGTATGGAGATGGAGGATGACAAGGCAGATGGTTGGGCTATTATCCCATTTGACCCCACCACTATTGAGGGGATAACTGAAGATACTTTGTTAGAGGTGGGTATGGATAAGGCTAAAATAAAATCACATAAAACCAAGAAGAATGGTATGGCCCCCTTAGGGGTTAATCAAGTATTTGAATTTAAGATGAAAAAAGGCAGACCACCAAGGTCCACTAACAAGTAACATGATAAAAAACACATAAAAGGGAAAATGCCCAAGTATTATGACAACTTCAGGGTACCCATGGAAACCTCATCCTAGTTATCAATAGAACTAAACTATATATCATTGAATGTAAGGGGCTGGAGTCTCCAGATAGGAAATATCTGGTGAAGAGGTTCATGAACCTATATAAAAAAATATAGATATCCTCCTACAAGAAATTAAAGCAGTCTAGTTCTCTTTGGGCATCAACCTTAAGTGTATTTGGAGGGATTCTACTCACTTTGTCACCAACCACTCCAAAGGAAAAGGGGGCACAACTGTTATGATTATACCTAAATGGAGTAAATTTGCAACTAATTGGGGATGTTCCCCGTGTAACAAATTTTTGTGGGTCAAGCTTAATATTAATAACGTGAAAATTGGTGTGGAATCTATATATGCTCCCAATTATTAGAGAGACAGAATTGAGTTATGGAAATGGATGACAGAATTGGAAGAGGTCCCATGGATCTTTGGGGGTGATTTTAATATGGTTGAATATGCACAAGATAAATCAGGGGGTTCCAAATTTGAATGGAAGGGGGATGAAAAGTTCTTTTGGAACCGATTGGTTAAAACATTAAGGATTATGGACCCACTTGTGGGTAGGAAGGAGATACCACATAGGGTATGGTTTACATGATGCAACTATAAAAAAGATCGCAAGAGGATTTATAGTAGGTTGGATAGATTCTACTTTAATAAAGATTCCTTTCATTCTTGCCTAAATCAGAGTGGACTTTCTATGAAGGTTATCTCGTACACACTGTCAGATCATCACCCCATTAATATTGGAGATATCTTCTCCACCTCCCAACCTCAAGCATTTTCTAAAGGAGGTGCATTTTCCCTCAATGCAAGGTTGTTGCAAGATGAAGATGTGCTAGAAGCGGCTTTTATAGTTAAGCAGTTCAATGACTACTGGCATACCCATGAAAGTGATATTAGTAGCAGGAACCATAAGGTAATAAGTTGGAAACTAGTCATCCAAATGGCTGGAAAAAATAAAGAAAAGGATCTTAGAAGGGAAGAAAATCTTCTACATGATGCACTTCTTAGGGTAGATGATTGTTTACAAAAGAATCCTGAAGACTTGGATGCGACCTTGGCTCTCAGTCATGCCAAAGATACTCTGAGGAGGATTCAAAATATAAGCATCACATGTGCCAAGGCTAGAGAAAGGGTACAATGGCTAGAACATGGAGATAAGGGGTCAAATTTTTTCTTTCAACTCCTAAAAAGAAGGAAATATAAGGATAGGATAGACAATATTTGGGATGGAGATGTTAATATCACAAATCAAGAGGTAATCTTAATATCTTTTTCTCTATTCTACTCACAGCTCATCTCCTTAGAAGATAATGAGCATTGTAAGGAAGCGACAAGGGATAAGATCAGAAGTATCATCCCTCAGAAGATTGGTGCAGATGAATTCTACCTAAAATTGTGAACTCTACCCAAACAGGGTTTGTGAAGGGTAGATATATACTGGAGAATCTTCTCACATGTTGGGAAGCCATGAATTGGGTGAAAGAATATCACCAAAATTCTTCAATGTTTCTCATTGATTTTGAAAAGGCTTATGACAAAATAGAGTGGAGTTTTATATACATGATGTTGGAAAACCTTGGAGTCCCCAAGAACTTCTGCAGGATGGTGAGCACCTTAATTAAGGATGTTATGGCTTGTGTGGAGGTTAATGGAGTTATCTTAGATAGCTTTTCTCTCTCTAGGTCTATCACACAGGGATTCCCCCTTGCTCCAGAACTGTTTGTGATAGCTATTGATGCCATGTTTTACCTGCTTAGAGATGATAAGATATCTCTACTATTAAGGGTGTTAAACTACCTAATGGGGAGAACCTCACAAATGTTCAAGAAGACAAGAAGGCTCACAAATGATATTGTCATGCTAACACATCTAGAAGAAGACAACATGAAGGCTCTAATGAGAAAGTTGGATATATTTTGTGAAGCCTCAAGAAGAAAAGTATCTCTGCCTAAATCCATTTTTTGGGGGTGGGACACCCACCCCCCGGGTTGGATAGACAAACTCTCTTTGAACTGGGGGGGCTGAACTTTCAAGTAAGATATTTGAATATTCCATTTGCTATTAGCCCCAATCTCAAAGACATGTGGTAATGGGTCAAAGAGAAAATAGATAAGAAACTAATAAAATGGGACAAGCAATACCTCACTGCAGCCGATAGATTCCAGGTCTGTCAAAAAGTCCTTTGGTCCTATAGCATCTACTACACATTGACTTATTTGTTCACTAATTATCAATTCAATTATATTCATAAAATAATAAGGGAGTTCATGTGGTCAGATGGTAAGTTGGGGGGGGGGGGGGGGAGATATGCAGTTAAATGGAATCGGTGCACAATGAGCATAATCAATGGCGGCTTGGGCCTTAAGTATTTAAAATGGCAAGGGATCTCCTGAGCAGCAAAGTGGGTTTTTAATGCTCTTCAAGGAGATGAACCATGGAAGGTGCTAGTCATACATAATGTATCCTTGGCCACCCCATTAATGCACCTACATAAAAGAATCTCCCCCTAAATGACTTATTTACTGGTAAATTCTTTGTCAAACCTGTTGGTTTAGTAGTATTCAAATCTATATGGAAGGCCTGGGAATGTCTACGACACTTGATCAAACAATGAATTTATTTATGAAGGTAATAGAATACATGGGGAAAGTTCAATATGGTGGAACCTTGAGCACAATAATAAGCCGATTTCTATGTTGCAGTGGTGCTCAATTAGGAAATAGGCCAATACTGGTATACAATATTTTGTCGACATTGTTGAGGATGGTAGACTCTTGATGTGGGAAGAAATCTGTGAGATATTTGGGGTTCCCCAAACCCAATGGAGAACCTTTTCTGTTCTTAGGGAGGCTTGTACCCTCTTCAATTTGTCCCTCTCCTGTGATGTTGATAGTGATAGGTTTCCCTCATACCGATGGTCAAATAGGTCCTATCTCCCCTGCATTAAAGCCAAAGCCATTTACAGTCTCCTCTTTGATAACAATGATAGCCTTGACCATATTAACCTTTGCTGGAACCTCAACTTTTCTTATTCCTTTTGGTGTAAGTTCTTTGACAAAATGTGGAAAAGGTCGATTGAGCCTAAAAATATTTTCTTTCTTTGGAGACTCATTCTACATAGGATCAATCTATCTGCACTTCATAGTGAGCCCAGTTTCTGTAAGGCTTGCAAACTTCCCGAGACTATTAAACATATCTTTTTTTATTGCTTTTTTGTAAGAGAAGTTTGGAATATCTTTGGTATCTTTGTGGATGGTAATGTTAACTTCTGTGAGGTCATTTTTGGATACATTAAAAGCCTAAAGAAATATCTCAACTTTTTTTGGTTTCTTTTATCTATTGAAATTCTTTGGATCATTTGGAAATCAAGGAATGAGGATGTGTTTAGAGGTAGGAATAGATTGTTCACAGAGTCTCTGAGGAGACTCATCTTGCACAATGTGAATATGTAGGTCTCGGTGACTATGAAAATGGTAAAGAAGAAGTTTGAAAGGTTGCTCGCGGATGGCACAACAAGAGTATTTGATTGGGAAATAGCACATGGACATACTTAGACGATGAGAACAAAGGAGAGGATGCCATTTGAAATTGGGCTCAAGAATTTTAATGCTGACCTGGAATAACAAAGGAAAAGGGAGAGGCCAAAACAAAGAGTAGAGATGTCGGTGGTAGAATTCTTCAGTCAACCCTATTTGGAACCAATCATCAAGCTCAAACTCATGCAATGGCATGAAGAACTACTAGGATGGGTTTCATGGAAGGAGACAATTGGTGATGCTAGCTCACCTTCTAGGGAGATTCATCTCAGATAGTCTTTGATGTGGCACTATATTCTCTACTTGTACTTTGGATTGTAATTCTTTGTGGATAGATCTGATCATTCTAACTATTTTATAAGTCTATTATACACTATAGACTGCTACTATATTTATTGGTGGGTTGGGTTTAGTTTTTGATATTCAGTATTTGATGTTGTAATAGAAAACTGGCTATCTGGGTTTATATTGCTACTGAACATTTTATGATGTAACTGTTTACCTTATACTTAATAGAAAAAAAACATGCATGTGCAATTAAAATAAATATTATTAAATATCATTCTTTATTTACTATATATCAAATAATCAAATAATAATATGAATAATAATACTAATAATTATAAACAATCTTGTAGACACCTAAAATTAATGTTTAATTTTTTTTGTCTATCATCATAATTAACCAATTTAATTGTGTTAATTCCCTTCTTCTTAAGGTTAATTGAATCAAATTTAATCAATCTTGTCACTATAGTCCAATAATTAATTTATCAAATAAATAAATTATTTCCCTATTCTTCTAAAGTCAATCAAATTATTAAGTCTTCTAAATTCCTCTTAGTTAATTAATTCTAATTAATTAATTAAGTCATATGATTCCTACAAATCACTTTTCTTAATCCCCTCTTAGCCTAATTAATTCTTCTAGAAACTCCCTTAATCCTAATTATTATTATTTTCCAATATTATATTCCTCCACTCATGTCACATCGCCTTTGATCCTTTCAAGGAAATTCAAATTCCTTGAATCTCCCCATGCATCCTCTTCCCAAGGAATTTTTAATTCCTTTATCCATTTAGTCTTCCCACAAATCCTTTATTTTGGAAATTTTAATTCCTCTTTCCTTTCCCCAAGGAATTTATGTCGAGTTTGAGAAGGTTGAGTGTGTCGGTGATCAGAGAAGTGTGTGTGTGTGTGTGTGGAACCAGATTGAGATGTCTGCATGAGAGAAGCAAATTGGAGCCGGCAAGGATCTGTAATAGCAAGCTATGAAGTGTTGAGTCCAGATCATTTATCTCTTATTTCCTAATAGTTGCAACAGTATTAAAATCCCTTAACCGGGTAGGTCCTAACATGCCTGATCTTGTAAAGCCCTTCACCAGGTGGCTCATTAATTTGGGTTTAAATCCTCCAGTGAGGTTACTCCTAATAGGGTAAAGCTCCTAACATAGCTAAGTTGTAATATCCCTTGACCGAGTGACTCCTAACAAAGTCTGCTCTTAACCGAGCATTGTTGTAAAGCTCCTAACAAGGCACATTCTGTAAGAGTGCATATTTTATGGGTACCAATTCCCACCATGGTTTTTCCCATTTGGGTTTCCACGTGAAAAATCCTTGTGTTGATGTTGTGGATGGATTGTTAAGTTGTTCATTTGATGTCTTTACTTAATGATGAACACTTAAGTTGCTACTGATAATGTTTTGGTAAATCTGGATTAAGTGACTGTTTGATAAGATACCAATACTGGTTATGAACTATTTTGTGAAGTATTGTTCGAATTGGTGAAAGTTTGCAATTTATTGTTATCATTGATTCACCCACCCTCTAAGTGTTAATCGGGTCCTCACATTAACAATTGGTATCAGATCATTAGGTCCTCTTTTTGCAGAAGCTTAACCACTTGAGGAAAAGATCCGAGGAAGATGATGAAGAAGGAGGGTCTCAAATTCACTAAGGACAACTACCAGATATGGAGTGATAGAATGAAGATATATATCAAAGGTATGGGTGCTCAATTTTGGCAATATGTTATTACTTAGTATGTATCTCCTACCGGTCCTCTAACTGCAGATCAGTTGAAGGAGCAACAATAAAACATTCAAGCATTGGAAGCCATAGTAAGTACATTGGTTGATACTGAATATATTGATGTCCATGGTTTGGAGATTGCTTTTGAAGTTTGGGAGAAGTTAGAATTAATCTATGGTGGTGATAAGCACGTTGAAAAGGCTAAAGAAGAGAGGCTTAGAGGAAAGTTTGATGATATGAGAATGATGGAAGGTGAAAACATTACTCAATATGGACAAAGGATAAAAGAAGTTGTCGGTGGAATCAAAAGCACTGGTGGTACTATAGAAGAAGACATTGTTGTGAGTAAGATGCTTAGAAGTCTATTGTGTTCCTATGCCATCAGAGTGTTTGTTATTCAAGAGTTGAGGTTAGTTACTAAGGATAAGGTTACTATTGATTCTTTGATTCGTAAGCTCACCACTTTTGAGTTAAATAGTTTTGATAATAGTCTACCTAAGACTGAATCTAGTTTTAAAGAATTTGTATCTAGTGTACCGGTGAGAAAAGGAAAAGATGTTTGTCAAAGTCTTGAATGCAGGTCAAGTCATCTTGGCGGTAGTAAAGTTCATGTGGATGATGAAGGTAATCTTATGGAATTTGAAGTTCTATAGGTTAAAAGACTTCCTAGAGGCACTGGTAAGAAGTTTCCTCTCAAATGTTTCTCTTGTAACAAGATAGGACACATTGTTGCACACTCCTAATAATGATCAAAAGGAAAAGTTTAGAAAATATGAGGGAAAAGGAAAGAAATGGTGTTATGTTGCAATTGATGAAGGTGCTACTGATGAGGAATCTGAGGATGAAGACAATGAGGAGATTGTCTTTGTTCTTGTTGAGGAAGATCTGTCTGATAAGAAGGCTTTAGAATCTCGCATTGACAACAATGATGAATGGATTATTAAAAGTGGTTGCTCACACCACATGACCGGTGATAAGAACAAGTTTATTTCTCTCAAAGAATTTGATTGCAGTGTAGTAAGATTTGGAAACAATTCACCTTGTATGGTAAAAGGTAAAGGTTCTATCTCTTTGAATGGTACAAGTAATGTTGATGATGTATTTTGGGTTGAAGGTTTAAAACATAACTTGTTGAGTGTTGGTCAGTTGAATGACAAAGGTTATCATCTTGAGTTTAAGAGTGGAGTTTGCAGGATCTTAGGATGCAAAGGAGAACTGATTGCTACTAGTAAGAAAACTAAAGGTAACTTATTCCATCTAAATGCTAATGTGAATAGTTGTTTGGTTGCTAAGATTGAAGATAGTTGGTTATGGCATAGAAGGTTTTGTCATGTGAACTTTGATAATGTGATTAAGGTCAACAAATCTAGTATGGTGAGAGGTATGCCACAACTTGTTAAACCAGACAATGTGTTGTGTATAGAATGTCAGTTGGGTAAGATTACTACATCTTCTTTTAAGAGCAAATCTTTTTGTTTTGAGCATATTCTAGATTTGGTGCACACCGACTTATGTAAAATCAAGTATTTCATGTTTTTTTTATGATAACTAGAATTTTTTATAGTGACAAGTATTTCATGATATTTACTCATGATTTTTCTAGAATGATGTGGGTTAGTTTTCTGAAGGAAAAGTCAGATGCTTTCAGCAAGTTCAAGGCATTTGAGGCCTTAGTAGAAAAGGAAACTGATAAGAATCTTAAGTGTCTAAGATCTGACTGGGGTGGAGAGTTTACATTTGATGAGTTTGTGAGATATTATGATGAAAATGGAATAAAGAGGCAGTTATCTACTCCAAGGATACCACAACAAAATGGAATTACCGAAAGAAGAAACAAAACCATTATTGAAGTAATAAGGACTATGCTGATACAAGGAGATGTACCTAAGATGTTTTGGAGAGTAGTCAACATTGATGTATACACATTGAACCGGGTACTGGTGAAGAAAGGTAATAATAAAACACCCTATGAGTTATGGTATGGTAGAACTCCTAGTGTTAGTTACTTCAAAGTTTTTGGCAGCAGACGTTTTATAAAAAGAGATGATTATATTGGTAAATTTGATTCTAAGAGTGACGAAGGAACATTTCTTGGCTACTCCACTAAAAGCAAAGCTTTTAAGTGTTACAACAAAAGGACAAAGAAGATTGTGGAGAGTATGAATGTAAAAGTTGATGAGTATTTTGATGAAACTGATGATACCAGCAAATCTGATCCAACAAATGATGAACAAAAACTTGTGTTTATTGAACCGAAAGTATAGAAAGATGTTGAGGAGAACAGTGCAGATGAAGATGCTCAACCAATAGATGAAGAAGATGAAGAACAAGAAGAGATTATTGAACCAAAATAGGTAATACCTATATATGTAAGGTTAAATTATTCTGAAGACCAAATCATAAGTGACAAGAATGTTGGAGTGTAGACTAGAAGGAAAATCAAAGAAATCTCTTGTCGTATTTCTATAGTTGAGCCGAAGATAGTTAAAGAAGCTCTTAAGGATGATGACTGGTTAAATAATAAATGAAGATCTTGATCAGATTGAGAAAAACAACACTTGGTCACTTGTTCCTAGACCTGATGATAAAAATGTGATTGGTACAAAATGGGCATTTAAAAACAAGTTGAATGAAAATGGAGAAGTTGTTAGAAACAAGGCAAGACTAGTATGCAAAGGGTATGCACAAGAAGAAGGTGAAGATTATGGAGAGACCTTTGCATCGGTTTCTAGGCTTGAAGGAGTTAGAATGCTACTTGCATTTGCATTTTTTAAAGGTTTTAAAGTTTATCAAATGGATGTAAAGTCGACATTTCTGAATAGTATTCTTGAAGAAGAGGTGTATATTGAACAACCAGATGGGTTTGCATTGTCAGAAGATAAGGATATGGTATGTGATAGCTCTGAAAATTGATTGAATGAGATTTCTCAATTTTGAGCTTAAATATTGATCTTTCTGGTTTTATTTGCATCCTTTGTCAAGGTCCAAGGTCTAGGGTTTAGGTTTTATCAAAATTTCTTATGTTTTGTGAAGAAAACCCTAGCAATGATATATCTCATCATTACTTTTTCCCACTTAAGGCCGAGGGTTGTATTTCGTGGGTGGGGCCATTTTATTTCCTAGGTGCTAAGTGGTGGTGGACCGGTTTTAGAAAATGATTTTCCAAAAGTCGTATGCAAAAATTTCCCTATAGTTGGTCTCTTTTAATATTTGTGTCTGCACCCGCATTTTTCCTATCAATTATCATAAGTGTTTCAGGTGTTTGATAAAAGAAGAACAGATCTAACGGTCCGCACTTCCCCATGGTTGAAAAGTGCAGTAAAGATAAAGACAACGACATCATGAGATGATGCCATGTGTCTTCAGTGAAAAATGACAAGCTAGTGGTGTAACCTGACAAAACCTTGTGTTACCCATTCTTAGGTGGTAAAAATTAGTTTACTAATAGTCCTGTCAATTGGCATGTTCAAGATGAACGACGATGTTATGTTCTGAGATAAAAGGTGCCCGATTTTTAATTCTAAAAGGGTTAATGGGCATTGTGCAGAGCAATAAAATGAGAATAGATCTAACGGTCCCCACATCCCTGCGATGGAAGTTACAAGGAGGTTACAAACAGTGACATCACGAGATGATGCCACATGTCCTGGGCTGACTAGGAAGACTTACGGTGGGGTCGTTGACATAGTTTGGTTGAAAGATGATATCACACTGATTATTCATAACTTCATGGGTCCATGGATACAGATGGGAGGTCAAATGCCGCATCGACAGATAATGATCGTTTGATTTTCCAGGTTGGGTAATATTTGCAGCTGAGTTTCAAATGTAAGATTAAAATGGATCATTAAAGATATTGGTCGTAGCCCATGGGAAAGATAGGATGAATAGGATGCAGACTTGTTGACTTAGGATTGAAGGCGATGAGTTTGAAGTTTTGAATGTCGACTCATCCCTGAGGAAGCTTGTACGAGGTCCTTGTTGGGTAAAGGACTTATTAGACAATTAAGGATGATATCTCAGAGATGTGAAAGGATCAAGATTACTTTCAAGTTTAGATATGATGGACCACGAGTTCTTTGATGAATTCAGAGATTGCTTGTTGACATGAATCCTGAAGTAGAAGATTGTAAACTTAGTAAGGAATAAAATTAGAACAAAATCATTCACGCGAGGTGAACATATGCAGGTGGCAATGGAGTGATGGCCTAGAAATGACGGTGACTTGAGTTGTAGGCATGATTGCTGGAATCCATAGCTGGAAAGATGAGTAGAAAATATCAGGATGACGATTCTTCACATGGATTGGCACCACCACTTTGAATGGAACTCTGAATATAAATTTACTAGGCTGGTGATAGAATGGGTAGAAACAAACACAAACTTCTTCATTTTTTTGAGAACAGTTTTTCATCAGTAAGAAGATGGTGTTCAAATAGAATTATGTATGGAGTCATTGCATGTTTTGTGGCATTGGATGGATGTTTTTTCTCTAGTATGAGGTTGCTCATTGTCAGAGGGGTTGTAAAAGATCAGAGGATTGTCAGAGGGGGCGTGAAAACCTTTTCTTATCAGGAAAATCCACCTAGGACATCTCCTCTATTCTTACTCTCTAATTTGTTGGCAGAGTGTTCCAAGAGGGAGTTCACAGGGAACTGAAAGAAGGATTTGTTCGAGTAAGGATTGGCAACCAGTCATCTATGCAACGATATGGAAGCCACAATGCCTTCTCAACAAATTACATTTACCCCAAAGCTCTTGTTTCTATTTCCTTTGATCTGGGGCATAAAGGCTTCATATTTTCCTCTAATTCGTGTGAAATCTTATTTCTTGTTGGGATCTGTTTTCCTTTTTAGGAAGGGAAATGTTGTGTAGAGTAGACTGAGCATCTCAAGGTCCATCTAGAAGTGTCTGGGTAATATCGACATGACTCAAGTGATTTTGTTTCTACCGATAATCAGTTGAAGATTTTGGCTCCAGCTCATCATGGGCACCAACATGTGGATAAGGAATATTTTGTAACAAAATTGTCTACAACCTTTTTGGCTTGGTTTCGCTAATAGGTGTCTTTTGGCCTGAAGCTTGTCGCTCCCTTATTTTCTATAAAAGGGAAATCAAGGCCAGAAGTTAGGGTTCCAAATTTTCTGAGAAGGATCTCTGAAAAAGTAGGCCCATTCTACAGGGTTATGTTCCAAATAGTTTTTAAGAGTCATAAAAAATAGTAGGAACTATAATGTCATTTGGCAAAGAAAAAGTAATGAATTAGTTGGAAGTTTCCTTTTCAAATGGGTTATTTTGGTAATTGAAATTATTGTCTGTTATCTGATAGAAGATAACTTATGATATTAATACAAATATATTCTCTAATCTTTACTCTCCCGCGTGCAATTTTATCTTCTTTTGAGCAAATGGGATCAAGGGTTTCATTTGTTTTTTACATTGTTATGATGTATGTAATTTTCCATTCTATGCTTTAGTCCAAGGGGTTAATTAAAATGCTTGAATGAGATTACAGAGAAATAAGACTTGTACTAGGATTTGATAAGTAGCTCAGGTAAGGGATTGTAAGCAGAATGATATTGTAAGGCAGTATTGTTCAAGGCTGAACCAACTATTAGACAAGTTTTTATCAAATTTCAGCAATGTTTCAGAGACTATGTAGAGACTCTATAGCCCAAATGAACAAGGCACTGGTATTTGCTAGAAAATGTCATTAGGTTTTCAGTTTCTTATCTATGTTCTTTGTGATTTCTCAGAACAATCTTTTAAATATCAGAATATCATTTGTCAAGTTTTCATGAACTTTCTGAAAGTTGTCCCGCCCATCTCATACTCCAGCCTAAGGTCGAGGATCATTGAAGGATTTTCCATCCTTGAGCATTCTCCCTTTTTGTCAAGCCCTTTTATGAGATAATTTGCTTTGTTTTTAGTAAACTCTTGAGCATTATTGTTGAGATCAGGAAGTTCACTGAAGGGATTACCCTCTCGGGTTCTGCAGAGCCCGAAGTGTAGAAGGATCTTGTATCCTTGTTGAATTTGGTCCAAGCATGACAAATATTGATACTTGGAAGTGGCTTTCCATAGGTATTTGGAGGAATTAGTTTGGTCTTTGCCCTATGGCAGTGTAAACCCATTTATTTTGGGAACCAACAGTATGCAAACTACATAAGGCATTATATGGATTAAAGCAAGAACCACGAGCATGGTTTGAAATACTTCATGCACATCTAATAAAGATAGAATTTTAGAGAATCGGTGAGGACAATAATATTTATTTGAAGACTGAAGGAGACAAGATGTTGATTGCAGAAGTATTTGTTGATGATATCATATTTGGAGGAAATGATGATATGAGTATGACTTTTGCAGATGAGATGAAGAAAGAGTTTGAGATGTCTCTTATAGGTGAGATAAAAAAATTCATTGGATTGCAGGTCCAACAGCTGAAAGGTGGAATTTTTATCTATTAGTCCAAGTATGTGAAGGAAGTGTTAAAGAACTTTGGAATAGAAAACTATAAACTGGTTGGAACACCTATGGTTACTGGTTGCAGATTGTCAAAAGAGGGTGATTCACCCTCTTTGGATGAGAAGGAATACAGGTCCATGATTGGGAAATTGCATTATGTTGTTCACAGTAGATCAAATATTGCCCATGCAGTTGCTTTAGTAGCAAGATTTCAGAAGAGCCCTAAGGAGACACATATGACAACAATGAAGAGGATATTCAAATATCTTAGAGGGACAATTGATTATGGATTATGGTACCCATACAGAGGAAATTTTTCTTTGTAGGTATTCATTGATGCTGATTGGGCAGGGAATGTAGATGACCGGAAGAGCACAACCGGTGGTGCATTCTTTCTAGGTGGTAGACTAGTGTCTTGGACCAGTAAGAAATAGACTTGTATATCTCAGTCTACATTTGAAATAGAATATGTGGCTGCATCCGTGAATTGTACACAAGATATTTGGATGAGACATGTCTTGGAAGGATTCAAGCAAGACATGACAAAACTAGTGATCATACATTGTGATAACATTAGTACTATTAACATATCCAAGAACCCGGTATTGCATGCAAGGACTAAACATATTGAATTGAAGTATCACTTTCTGAGAGAAAGGGTGCAAGAAAAGAAAGTGAGATTGGAGCATGTGTCAAGTAAAGAGAATTTGGCAGATATATTCACTAAGCCATTGCCTAAGGCTACCTTTGAATATCTCAGAGGTAAGCTAGGGGTTATACCCCTACCCATGGTCAACTAAGAAGATGTGGAAGCATCAATCTAGTGGATTCATTGAATATATTTCACTGTGGATTGATGAGAAGTCGGCTACTCCTCAGGGGGAGAACCTGAGATGATGAAAAAAGATGCCTTTGCACCTTTGTAATTGTTGTCAAAGGGGGAGAAGAAATGTAACAGACATGGGGAGAAGAAATATGATAGGAGGGGAAGAACTGATGATCAGACAATGATGTACAATAGACATAATAGGTTCATGATGATATTTTGGTGTTGTAGTTTTTGGTGTTGCCATAAATGCCAAAGGGGGACATTTTTGGCATATTTGCATAACTGATGGAGATGATGGTGTACCAGTAAAGGACTATTGGTGATGATATATTGATGGACTATTGGTGATGATAAAATTATGATATAATGCTTGATGATCAGTTATTTGTGTTGTCATTGATGGCAACCATATTTGTCCATGTTTGTTTATGATTGCAGGTATGGCATCTAATTCTATTGGTTAAGTCTAACCAGTAATGGATTGAATTGAATTAAGTTGGAAAGAAAAATTGCCTAGTAGCAGTGAACCAATAAGCAGGAACAGAGAAGGAGATGGTTGTGTTAGTGATCTGTGTTGAGTCAGGTGTTGCGGTTTGGAATGTGTGCTTATGACATCATAAGGAGTCTATGACTTGAACCACATCATGTTTGGAGAATTGGAATTCATGTTTGTAATTGATTGTTGTATAATCAGCAAGGGTCTGAGAACCGGTATCAAGATCTTTGACCGGTGATGATTTATGGTTTGGTGGTAATTATTTTCATGTTCATAAGTTGGTGATGACATGTCTGAATGCGTGTGAAGAGATAAGATGTTGTTTTGGGGCATACAAGGATTGAATTTCTTGGGAAGCAGTGAAGTGCTTAGTAGAATGTGTTAGGGGTTTGACAACTTATCAAATCGATGTGCAGTGATGAGTTATGATCATTCAATGGATGTAATTGTCTTGTAATTTGTTGTAATGATCCGTATGATGGTCTGTAATGATTTGTAATGATCTGATATGATATATGATATAGATTCATTGTATGTTAAGGTTTTGTAGCTGACCTAATGGTAAAATGTATTTAGGTCGAGTTTGAGAAGGTTGAGTGTGTTGGTGATCAATGAAGTGTGTGTGTGTGTGTCCAACCAGATTGAGATGTCTGCATGAGAGAAGCAGATTGGAGCTGAAAAGGATCTATAATAGAAAGCTATGAAGTGTTGAGTCTAGATCATTTATCTCTTGTTTCCTAACAATTGCAACAACATTAAAATTCGTTAACCGGGTAGGTGCTAACATGCCCGATCTTGTAAATCCCTTCACCGGGTGGCTCATTAATTTGGGTTTAAATCCTCCAACGAGGTTACTCCTAACAGAGATAATTTGTAAAATCCCTTGACCGGGTGACTCCTAACATGGTCTTCTCTTAACCGGGCATTTTTGTAAAGCTCCTAATCGGGCTAGGCTCCTAATAGAGCACATTCTGAAAGAGTGCATATTTTGTGGGTACTAATTCCCACCGTGGTTTTTCCCATTTGGGCTTCCACGTGAAAAATCCTTGTGTTCATGTTGTGGATAGATTGTTAAGCTGTTCATTTGATGTCTTTACTTAATGATGAACACTTAAGTTGCTACTAGTAATGTTTTGGTAAATTTGCATTAAGTGACTGTTTGATAAGATACCGATACTGGTTATGAACTATTTTGTGAAGTATTCTTTAGATTGGTGAAAGTTTGTAGTTTATTTTTATCACTAATTCACCCCGCTCTCAGTGTTAACCTGATCCTCACATTAATAATAAAGAAATGTAATAGTCATGGGGAGATGAAATATGATAGGAGGAGAAGAATTGATGACCGGACAATGATGTACAATAGACTTAACAGGTTTCATGATGAGATTTTGGTGTTGCAGTTTTTGGTGTTGCCATCAATGCCAAAGGGGGATATTGTTGGCATGTTGGCATAAATGATGGAGATGATGGTGTACCAGTAAAGAACTGTTGGTGATGATATATTAAAGGATTGTTGGTGATGATATATTAAAAGACTATTGGTGATGATATATTTATGGATTGTTGGTGATGATACAATTATGATATGATGCTTGATGATCAGTTATTTGTGTTGTCATTGATGGAAACCATGTTTGTCCATATTTGTCTGTGTTTGTTTATGCTTGGTATGTCATCTAAGTCTAACCAGAAATGGATTAAATTAAATTAAGTTGGAAAGCAAAACTGCCTAGTAGTAGTGAACCGGTAAGCAGGAACGGAGAAGGAGATGGTTGCAGCAGTTATCTGTGTTGAGTTAGGTGTTACAGTTTAGAATGTGTGCTTATGACATCATAAGGAGTCTATGACTTAAACTGTATCATGTTTGGAGAACCAAAAGTCATGTTTGTAATTGACTATTGTATAATCAACTAGGGTCTGAGAACCAGTATGAAGATCTTTGACCGGTGATGATTTATGGTTTGGCAGTGATTCTTTTCATGTTCATAAGTTTGTGATGACGTATCAGAATCCGTGTGAAGAGATAACATGTTGTTTTGGTGCATACAAGGATCAAATTTCTTGGGAAGCAATGAAGTGCTTAGCAAAATGTGCTAAGGGTTTGACAACTTACTAGATCGATGTGTGGTGATGAGTTATGATCATTCAACAACTGTAATTTTCTTGTAATTTGTTGTAATGATATGTATGATGATCTATAATGATTTGTAATGATCTAATATGATCTATGATGTAGATTCAATGTAGGTTAGGGTTTTGTAACAGACCTAATTGTAAAATGTATTTAGGTTGAGTGTGTCAGTGATCAGAGAAGTGTATGTGTGTGTCGAACTTGATTTAGATGTCTGCATGAGAGAAGCAGATTGGAGCTGACAAGGATCTGTAATAGAAAGCTATGAAGTGTTGAGTCCAGATCATTTATCTGTTGTTTCCTAATAGTTGCAGCAACATTAAAATCCCTTAACCGGGTAGGACCTAATAGGCCTGATGTTGTAAATCCCTTCACCGGGTGGCTCATTAATTTGGGTTTAAATATTTGAGCGAGGTTACTCCTAACAGGGTAAAGCTCCTAACAGAGCTAAGTTGTAAAATCCCTTGACCAGGTAACTTCTAATAGGGTCTTCTCTTAACCGAGCATTGTTGTAAAGCTCCTAATCGAGCTAGGCTCCTAATAGGGCGCATTCTAAAAGAGTGCATATTTTGTGGGTACCAATTCCCACTAAGGTTTTTCCCATTTGGGTTTCCACGTGAGAAATCCTTGTGTTCATGTTGTAGATTGATTGTTGAGTTATGCATTTGATGTCTTTACTTAATGATGAACACTTAAGTTGCTACCAGTAATGTTTTGGTAAATCTGCATTAAGTGGTTGTTAGATCTACTACCGATACTGGTTATGAATTGTTTTGTGAAGTATTGTTCAGATTGGTGAAAGTTTTTAGTTTATTGTTATCATTGATTCACCCCCCTCTCAGTGTTAACTGGATCCTCACATTAATAATTGGTATCATAGTGTTAGGTCCTCTTTGTGAAAAAGCTTAAGCACTTGAGGAAAAGATCTAATGAAGATATGTGTGATAAGAAGGCTTTAGTATCTCACATTGATAATTGTGATGAATGGATTATTAATAGTGGTTGCTCACACCACATGACCGGTGATAAGAACAAGTTTATTTCTTTTAAAGAATTTGATGGTGGTGTAGTAAGATTTGGAAACAATTCACCTTGTATGGTAAAAGGTAAAGGTTCTATCTATTTGAATGGTACAAGTAATGTTGATGATGTATTTTGGGTTGAAGGTTTAAAACATGAATTGTTGAGTGTTGGTCAATTGAATGACAAAGGTTACCATCTTGAGTTTAAGAGTGTAGTTTGCAGGATCTTAGGATGCAAACGAGAACCGATTGCTACCAATAAGCAAACTAAAGATACGACAAAACTAGTGATCATGCATTGTGATAACGCTAGTGCTATAAACATTTCCAAGAACCCGGTACTGCATGCAAGGACTAAACATATTGAATCGAAGTATCACTTTCTAAGAGAAAGAGTGCAAGAAAAGAAAGTGAGATTGGAGCATGTATCTAGTAAGGAGCAGTTGGTGGATATATTCACTAAGTTGTTACCTAAGTCTACCTTTGAATATCTCAGAGGTAAGTTAGGGGTTATACCCCTACCCAAGAAAAACTAGGATGTTGGTGAAGGATCAATCCAATGGACTCATTGAATATCTTTCATTGTGGATTGATGAGAAGTGGGCTACTCCTTAGGGGGAGCAGCTGAGATGATGACAGAAGATGCCTTTACACCTTTGGCATTTTTGTCAAAGGGGGAGAAGAAATGTAATAGTCATGGGGAGAATAAATATGATAGGAGAAGAGAGATAAAGAGCAAAGGAGAAGAACTGATGACCAGACAGTGTTGTACATCAGACATAACATGTATGTCAAGAGATATCTTATAATAGAAGAGAATCATTTGTAAAATAAATATTCCTCTAAAATATTATCTTTAATGTCTATGATTAATAATCATTGTTAAAAATCATTCAAGAGATAATGTTTGTTGTAATATCATAAACAATTAGTTATGATTAGTCAAGAAAATCAAACCGTTTTAAAGACATTATCAAGAAAGAGACAAATAAAGTATAATGAATGACATCAATGAATAAATTAACTAAACTCCCTCATGACGCTCCCATTGTCGTATATCTTTCTTTTCCTCCTTGTCTCCACAAACTTTGCTAGCTCCAAAGTTGACTAATGGAGAGGGAGAGATAAATGGGGTGAAGTGTGGAATTATTTCAAGCTAGCATAACAACATGAAGATAGATGAGTGGATTAATGACATGGATTGAAATGGGCATTATTATTGTGCTATGATGAGTGGATATGCAACCAAACGTGCAACATAAGCCTATGATGAAAGGTGGATGATTGGAGATGAGAGAAGGGTTCAATTTATAGAATTTGGGGCTTGGAAATGACTGGTCAAGATTGAAGATTGATCAAGGGCTTAGATTGAAGGAGAGAGGAGAGGACAAGTGGGCGATCTAAGAGATTTAGCCATAAAGAGATTCTTTGACTCCACACTCCTCAAGGACATGAGGAAATGGGAAAAAGACCATTGGAAAGATAAATAAGGAATGAAAAATTCCTTGGGAAGAGAGGTATTTGAAAAATAAAGGAATTCAAAATTCCTTGGGTAGACAAAAGTGGGTAGCATTTAAGGTTGGGGGTTGAAATGGAAGAGCCGTTTATGACATGTTGTTGACCCAGGAATGTGAAAATGAGTAGTGAGGGTGATTAGGTTAAATAATGAGGGGTTATAGTGCAAGTGGACAGGTTAGGAGGATGTGATGGGTGGAGAGAGAGTGAGTGGAGAATTTTAAATTGAGAGAAATGGTAATGGTGGTTAGGCCTATATTAATTAGGCTAAATGACAGAGATCGGGAGGAGGATTTGTTGGAACTTTAACCTATTGGGATTAGAAGGAAATTCTCAATATTGACTAAGATTGAGTTTGATTTATTGAAACTTTAGAAGAAATAGGATATATATAGTTAACTGATGAATTAATCATATGGATAAAAAGGGGTAATTAATTAAATATTAGTTTAACTAATTTTATGTGTCTTCATTTTTCCCCTCTTTGATATAGCAGTCTGAAGTGATGTTATATCAAAGAAGATTAAAACATATTAGATAGAAAAATATATAGACTAGTAGCATGATGCCCCAGTCATTGGTGGGTTGAGGAAGAATGAGGAGGAAGCAGTGGTATGCCCTCTCAAGAGGACATGTGGCTTCAAAGAACATGGGTGTGCTCTTGAAATGGATATGACTATAGGATGAAATGGAAATGGTGGTGGATAAGGAAGGTGATAATAAACATAAACCTTAGGGTAAAAAGAGGAGATGGAAGGAAAGAGGATATGATGGGTTGAATGGAAATATTATTAATGAAGATGATGGGATTGTTGTTATGCAATATGTAGAGAGAAATCCTAGGTTTGATTTTGTAAAGGATTATTGACGTCACTGATTATATCAATCATAATGTAATGAATATCTGATTCTTGGACTAGACTCGTAGACAATAGGATATCTCAATGTATGCAAGCATACATGTCACTATGACTGAATATATGAGGTATATGAGTTGGATGATATCGTCTTGCATTCAAGTCCTTTACGAGGACTTGATTGGAATATGCAGAAGATGGGCTAAACAACTATATCAACATGCTCAAAGTGAATGCAATATTTGTTGGATCAAACATGAGAAACCATCAAACACATCATATGACAAAAACTATGCCCCAATTTACACCAACCCAAACATACAAAGATGTAGAATGATCAAGGCAACCATGAAGAGGTATAGTCCTAGGACATAGAATAAAATCAAAGTGAAAATATCATTCAAGCAAATGACTCACTTAAAAAACAAACATCTCTTGCCAAGAGTAGGACATGGATTTGGATATTGTTGGTGTAAATAATTATTCATCATGGATATTATTACACTTTATATAAGTTAACTTAGGATAATGCATCTCATCCTAGTTTGGATATGAGACACTTAGGGAAGTGTGCACATAGGGATATAGCTTGTAGGAGAAATTCCACCTTTTGTGGTCTTATCTTGGTGTTACACTCCACATTCGGTGGGTCATCCACCTCTTGCGGAATATTATATTATTTCTCCTACCTACCCCTACTTTTTCTTACCTACCTTTGTTTCTCATTGAGCCACATGTCATGATTGTGTGCTCACATATCCATATGGCCTTGCCTATATAAGCATACCCATATTCATTGTATTGGTTAATCCAGTTGATCATTTGCATATTGATGAGAATATAGTTGTGTTCTTGTCATACTATTGTCTCTCTTTTGTGCTTTTCATTGTGCCCTTGATCTTGGCAAAATCTCACATGGTATCAAAGCCATTGGGGCTTCATTGATTGGTTTTGGAAGACATCTTGGAAGACTTCTATTTTCGGATCTGAGGTACTACACATTTTCGGAAGTATCCTACAACATTTTTGACCCCACCATTACGTCTGGGAGGCCATTTCCATAACAACTGAGTATAAACTTGACCTATTTTGGTGAAAGTCATATTTTGGGTGTGGAGAAAAATTTTGCCCAATTCGGGTGGTACGGTACAAAATTTTTGGATTTAAAAAAAAAATTTGAATTTTTTTTATTATTCTGCAAAGGCAAAAAAAATAAAAAAATATATATATATATATTGGGTTTCGAGGGGGTCATTTAACCCCACCCTCGAACCATGTCGTACTCTGTAGACTATTGTCTGCAGGCACCGTATCTTCACTAGCCACCGTGCAGCTTCCACCAGCCACCGCGCAACAGACCCGATAGCCATCGCACTGCTCCCAGTGGCCTCAACTTTCCCCGACAGTGGCAGCAACTTCTCCAATAGAGTTCTCTGGTCCCCGATAGTGGCAACACCCTTCCAGCCCTCTGACTCTAGCAGCCCCGCCTCCCGCCACCAGGGCCTCCCATCGGTAATCGGGCCCTCCGGTCACTGACCACCAGTCTCCAGCCACCGGCAACTGGGCCCAATCACCTTTCCGAGACATACCACACCCACCACATGGTAGGAGGCCACTCGCCCATGGCAAACCTTCTACCACATCATCTGCCCAATCAAACTGTGCCACCTCAGCTTCGTCCGTACGGTTAGCCAGGGGGTACAATGAGCATTTTGATGATCAAACGACTATGAATTTTAACATAGTGTTTTGTTGACATCAGCTTGCATCGGCATTTTTTTGAAAATTTTAGACCCCTCTTTGTTGAGCAGTTTAGTTTTTTGGGTAAACTTTGGAGGCTCATAACTTGCTCAATTTTGCTCCTTTTTTGGTGCAATTTTTTTTTATTTCAGCTAATTTTTTGTACTCTTCACAGTGGTGTGGTTATGTTATGATTTTGGTGCACAAGGTTTTCAGAATTTTTGGATTCTCTCAGTTGTATCTATCCAATCCTTGATTTTGCAACTTCAAAGGCTTTGTTTGAGCTCATACGACCTCCTTTTCAGGTGCCGTTTTTGTTTAAAGTGCTTTTTTTTTTGGTCTACTTTCATAATCTATGATCAGTTTTTCAGAGATTTTGAGTGGATATTGTACTTTCAAATATTGGTCCTTTTTGGCCTACCTGGTACTTGTATTTTGCTTGGATCTTAGTTTAGATCTCTTGCATTATCAGTTTGAGTTTCCTTTGGCCTCTTTGAGGCAGTTGTAAAGTTGAAATCAAAAGTCCACTTTGCCATTTTTTGCAAGTGGCCCATTGTACACGCACTAAGTATAAAGTGCCAAATCATCTTTTTTTTTTGGGGGGGGGGGGTTCTTTGATTGAGTGAATTTGGGGGGGTGTCTTGTGTGATTGTGCCTCTCTTTCCTTGTGCTCTTTCATTTTTGTTGCTATGAGTCCTCATAAATTTCCACCTTTAACTCCACATAATTATGCATCTTGGAAAATTAAAACATGGAGCAAATTAATGGAAAAAGGACTCACGCATTACATAGATGGAACAATAGCAGCATCACTTGATCCTAAGGATGATCCTAATACCCAGTTAGAATGGCTCACTAAGAATTGCATGGCTCTTGTAACTTTGTGTAAGTATGTATCAAATGACCTCATTTTTCACATTGAGAAGTGAACTACAATTAAAGAGGCTTGGGAAATGTTTCAAAAATTGTCTAGTCAAGTTGATGAAATCAGAGGTTACTAGATTGATAATGAGCTCACCAACTTGGATCCCAAGAGTTTTGATACAATCCAAGATTATGTCACCAAAGCAAATGAGATAAGAGCTAAGCTTAAGGATTGTGGAATTGACAAAAAGGATGCTCAATTGATATTCAACTTGTTGGACAAGCTTTCACCTGAATATGCAACATTTGTTTCCAGCTTCCAAACTCATCATTTGACAGTGGGGAGTTCCTACACTATGCCTAGATTTGATGCTTTCACAGAAATGTTGATATTGGAACAATCTAAGTTGTTGAACATGGGGCTTCTCAAGTCATCAAAGTCCAAGGCTTTGGTGGCTAATCAAGGGAGTCAAGGGAGTCAAGGCAAAGATTCCAATAACAAGAAGAAGCAATCTAAGTCAAAGCCACAACACGAAAAAGGACAATCATCCTCTCCATAACAAGGTGATTTTTCATCCTTTTCCAAGAAGGGGACTCCACCTAAGAAGGATAAACCAACTTGTGCTTATTGCAAGAAGTATGGTCATGATGAGCATCGATGCCACGCCAAGCAAGTTGATGAGTTGACAAATCTTCTTAAGAAGAACAACATCAACTTGCCATCAACCTACAACAAGAAGGATTCATCTCCTTCCTCTTCCTCACAGTCTAAGGGAAAAGGGAAAGAATTTGTGGCTACAATAGGTTCTTCATAGCAGTGGATACTTGACTCAGGTGCCTCTTATCACATGGGTTCTATAAAGGAGCAGTTTTCTTCATTGGAGCCATCAAAGGTACCTCACATTTACATAGGAGATGATACACAAGTTGAGGTTGAAGGGAAAGGTTTAGTTGACATGGATGATGGAACATTTGAGAATTTTCTCTATGTTCCTAACTTGTCTACCAATCTTCTCTCTATCTACCAAATCACTCACTATGGGAATGGGAAAAAGGTTGAGTTTACACCTGATTCAGTTGTGGTAAAGGAACTTGATAATGAAGCCTTGGTAGCAGTGGGACAAGTCAATGACAACTCAAGGCTTTATTCATTCTCCCACTTTGTGCCAAGTTCTCCTTCTAGGGCCTTGCTTACTCATTCAAATTCAGAAAGTAAGCTTTGGCATTAGCAGTTTGGTCACCTCAACTACCGCTATCTTCAATAGCTCAGCACTAAAGACATGGTCATAGGTCTACCTTGAGTCAATTTTCCAAATGGTGTATGTTTAGAATGTTCCATGGGCAAGCATCCTGAAGAGGAGTTTGATATGGGGAAAGCTTGGAGAGCTTTGGAAGTTCTTCAACTTGTTCACAATGTTGTAGCAGGTCCATTTCCATCACCTTCATTTAGTAAGGCCCGCTATGTCCTCACCTTCATTGATGACTACTCTTGCTTCACTTAGGTCTACTTTCTTATTCACAAGAGTGAAGTGTTTGACAAATTTCAAGACTTCAAGGCTCGTGTGGAGAAGCAATCTAGGAAAGTGGTCAAGATTCTTCGCATAGATAATGGAAGGGAATATGTGAACAAAAGACTTGAGGATTTGTGTACATTTGAGGGGATTGATCTTCAACATTATGTTGCTTACACTCCACAACAAAATGGAGTTGCAGAGCGCAAGAATAGAACTCTCAAAGAAATGGCTAGCTATATGATACATGCACGTACTCTTGATCCCGCCTTTTGGGCAGAGGTTATTAGTTGTGCCACACACATCCAAAATTGGGTTCCTCACAAAGCTTTGACAAGTATTACTCGTTTTGAGGCTTGGGCTGGTAGGAAACTGATTGTGAGACATTTCAGAGTCTTTGGGTGTCCAGCATGGGCTTGCATTCCTCCGCATAAATGCAAGGCATTGGAACCTCAAAGTAGGCCTTGTCTTTTTATTGGATATCCTGAGGCTGTTAAGGGATATCGATAGATGGATTCTGAGACACATGAGGTGTTCATTAAGAGGAGTGTTCATTTTGAGGAAAGCTCTCCTAGCTTAGCCTCTCTACCTCCTCCACCTTCCTCCATTGTGGATATTGATGCCAGTGATTCAGATGATGAGACTCCTTCAACTTCGACTCGTAGGGTTACACCTCTGTAGGGTCCACTTGTTGTTGAGGAGCCTCATTCTCCACCTCCACCTAGACCTCATTAGGCTCGACAGACACTTGAGTCAGTGGGTTCTCTTGTTGGGATCCTTCAAATACATGAAGGACTTGATCACTGCATCAAGACCTTCCACATGCTTTCATTGCTACCGCTTCCGATCCACAAACATTTTGGGAAGCATCAGGGGTTCCTAAGTGGGACCAAGCTATGGAGGAAGAGTATAGTTCCTTGATGAGGAATAACACTTGAGAGTTAGTCCCTCTCCCTAAAGGGAGAAAGATGGTTCGATGTAAGTGGATCTATCGGACCAAGTTTGTAGCAGATGGTAGTGTGGATAAGTATAAGGCTCAACTTGTTGGGAAAGGTTTCTCTCAGGTTCTAGGTGTTGACTATACTAAGACCTTTGCACTTGTAGCCAAGATGAACTCCATTCGCTTGACACTTGCTATTGTTTAAACTCATGGTTGGGTTGTACATTAGATGGATGTGAAGAGTGTTTTTCTTCATGGGGATCTTGATGAGGAGATTTATATGGAGCAGCCACAGGGTTTCATCTAGGATTCTTCCTTGGTTTGCAGACTAAGGAAATCTCTCTATGGCCTTAAGCAGGCCCCCAGGGCTTGGTATGCCAAGATGGATTCCTTTCTTTCCTCAGCAGGGTTCACTAGGTGTCATTCCAATCAAAATATATACATTTTGCGATAGAATGAATCTCACTTGATACTTGTGCTCTATGTTGATGATTTGATCATTACAGGGAGGACCACATCCATCATTAGCAGGGTCAAATCTTCTTTGCATGACAGATTTGCTATGACTGACTTGGGTCTTTTGCACTACTTTCTCTAGACAGAGATTTCACAGTCACCTTGCGAGATTACACTATCGCAGCCCAAGTACGCTCTTGATCTACTTGCATGCTTTCATATGGCTGATTGTAATCCTGCACTGACTCCCTTTCTTTCAGGAGTCAAGCTTGAGGCTCAATGCTCTTCTCCACCAATTGATGCCACATTGTATCGTCAGCTTGTGGGTAGTCTCATCTACTTGACTCACACACGCCCTGATATTTCATTTGCAGTTGGCCTGGTTCCCCGCTTCATGTAGGAGCCACATGAGCTTCATTAGAAAGCCGCCTAATGCATCCTTCATTACATCCATGGTACACATCATTATGGGATTCACCATGCAATAGACACGAGACTTTGCTTGGTTGGTTACACAAACTCCGATTGGGTTGGAGATCTTGATGATCGTAAGTCTACTTTAGGTTACAACTTTCACCTTGGTTTGGGCCCCATTTGTTGGCAGAGCAAGAAGCAGCATGCTATTGCTCTCTCTTTGACTGAGGCTGAGTATCGAGGAGTTGTTAATGCAACGACTAAGACCATTTGGCTTCAATAGATTCTCACAAAGTTTGGGTTCACCACTCCACGACTGATAGTCCTACATTGTGACAATCAGAGTGCTATTGCAATCTCAAAGATCCTGGTCCAGCATCAGCGGACCAAACACATTGAGATTCATATGCACTATATCTGAGAGTTGATTGAGGAGCAGGTCATTAATTTGCAGTATTGTTCTACATCAGAGCAAGTTGCAGACATATTCACCAAACCTTTCATCGAGAATAAGTTCCAATAGTTACGAGCTCTCTTGAGGGTACAGGATGTCCATTAGGGGGGGTCAGCTGACTTCTTATTCCTCTATTATGGGGGGACTTTTTACTCTTTGAGGTTTTGTCCTTCTTCTTTGAGAGTCTTTTGTACATTCATCTCTTTTGGGGGGGAGTTTTTTCCCACTGGGTTTTCTCCCTTTCTCCATTTGTGAGAGATTGCATTGCATAGTTTTGCTTGCAATTGCATATTGTACATGGGTACCTATCATGGCCTAGTAGCCAAAACCCATCTTGCATTGTTGACTTGAGTCTTCATTCCCCTAAGTTGCATTTAAGGGGGGGTGTTGGTGTAAATAATTATTCATCGTGGATATTATTACACTTTCTTTAAGTTAACTTAGGATAATGCATCTCATCATAGTTTGGATATGAGACACTTAGGAAAGTGTGCACATAGGGATATAGCTTGTAGGATAAATTCCACCTTTTGTGGTCTTATCTTGCTACTACACTCCACATTCGGTGGGTCATCCACCTCTTGTGGAATATTATATTATTTCTCCTACCTACCCTTACTTTTTCTTACATACCCTTGTTTCTCATTGAGCCACATGTCATGATTGTGTGCTCACATATCCATATGGCCTTGCCTATATAAGAAGGCCCATATTCATTGTATTGGTTAATCCAGTTGATCATTTGTATATTGATGAGAATACAATTTTGTTCTTGTCATACTATTGTCTCTCTTTTGTGCTTTTCATTGTGCCCTTGATCTTGGCAAAATCTCACAGATACGATTGCCAGGAATGGGAAGGATGCATCCTAATGGGTATGATGATGGAAAAGATCAATTGGAGGCAATAGCTAAGCTAACGAGGAGAGACACTAGTCAAGAGTATCTCTTCTTGGATTTGGTTAAGACATTGTGTATGGGTGTTTGGATTATGTGCAAGTCAAGATAAGCTCAGATGGATAGGAAAATCCTTACTCACAACAGTGGATTAGTTCATCATCTCATATAGAAGGAGGTGACAATAGGATGAAAGTGGTGTGTTCTGAAAGTGCATGACTAGGGTGAAGAGTGCCTGCACAAATTGGGTAGGACTAGAGTTGCAATGGAAGATGGGATGATTGAATAAAATGGAATGTATGCAAATAGAATGAATGGGCGAGGGAGGATGTGTTAAGTGTCTGAATAGATGGTGGATTCAATTTATTTACCATGATGCCTAAAAATAGGTTTTTACCAAGGTACTTGTCCATAGTGCCACATAGTGGTTTTCACCGAAGGACAAAATGATTTTTCTTTACTTTTTTTTTGCATTTATCAATTTTTTTGTATTTTATATGTTTTTGTTTTTTTTGAAAGTTGGGATTCCCTGAAGACTTAAGCATAGAATTTCTTCAGATGGATGATATTCATTAGTTAATCCAATGGTTCTCCTTCAGGTGTAGCCAATTGATAGGCTCCAAAGCCATATTTAGTAGTGATAACATAGGGTCCAAGCCAGTTAGGCTCAAACTTTCCTTTCTTTTTCTTGATCCTGGAGGTTTCTCTGATTTTCCTTAAGGACAAGATCACTGACTTCAAATTCTCATGCCTTGAATTTATTGTTCTAACTAAGTCATATGTGGTTCTGATAAACCCTGGGGTGATTCAAAGCATTGACACATCATTCATTGAACGGTTATATTTCTTGAAGTCTTGCTACTCTGTATTCTTTGTCAAGAAGAATGTTCTGCAGTGATATCCTTAGCAAGGGAAGCTCGATCTCAAGTGGTGGGACAACTTCAGAACCAAATACAAGGGAATATGGAGTGGCTCTGATGGGTGTGCGGGTGCTAGTGTGATAGGCCCAAAGGGCGGGGTGGATCAGCAAGTGCCAATCATGGCCGGCTTCATTGACTATCTTTTTCAAGATTTTGATAAGGGTTTTGTTAGAAGATTCTACTTGATCATTGCCTTGTGGATAATATGGGGTGGAGAACTGATGCTGGATACCAAATTTATGACACAAATTTTTAACATCTTGATTCTTGAAAGGTCTTCCATTGTTTGTGATAATGGCCTTGGGAATGTCATACTCATATATGAGTTATTCAAGATAAACTTTGCTATTTGGATGCAAATGGTATAAGTGGAATTGATTCCACCCACTTAGTGAAATATTCGATTGTGGTGATAATAAATTTGTGGTTGTTAGCAAAAGTGGGCTAGGTTTTTCCAATGAGATTGAGCCCCCACTATGAAAAGGGCCAAGGTATGACAAACAACTACAATGCTTGAGATGGCACATGTATCTTGTCTTCATGCTTCTAATAGGGTATGCATTTCTTGACACAATAATAGGCCTCTTATTCCATAGCAGGCCAATAGTAACCCATTCAGAGGAGATTTTAAGCCAACGTGAGGCCACTTGAGTGTGATCCGCATATACATTTGTGTACTTCTCATAGTTTTCATTCAGCTTCTTCATTGTCTAAACACCTTAGGAGGGTTCCATCGAAGTGCCTTCAAAATAGGGTTTCTCCAAGGATAGTGTAGGGAGTAGATCGACAGATGAATATTTGTTGTTGGGTTTTAGTGAGATGGGGGGGGGGGGGTGTGGTTTGGTTGCTCAGGTAGGTGTATGTGTCTTGATACCAGGGATAATTGGGACCAACAAGTTCGCAAACCATTTCAGATTTTTTCATGTCATATGCGGGCACCAAGAGATGCTCGACTAGGAATTCACATTTGGTATTGTTTGTAGGCATTTGCAACAAGGATCCAATGGTAGCCATGGCATCTACAACTCTATTTGTTGCTTGAGGAATTTGCTCAAAATTGATTGAAGTAACATGTTGTTTAAGTTCTTCAACCATGCAATGATATGGGAGCAACTTGTCATCTTTTGTTTGATATTCATCATTAACCTATTGAGTCACTAACTGAGAGTCTCCATAGATAGAATAGTCTATGATTTTACATGTGATAGCCATGTGAAGTCTTGTGATGAGGGCCTCATACTCAGAGATTGTTAGTGCATGGGAAAGCCAATTTATAGGGCTTAGGAATGAAGTCTCCATGTGGAGTGACAACACAAGATGTCTGCCCTTGATCCTTGTTGTGTGTAGGAACCATCAAAATATATCTTCTAGGGAGTGGTCTGTGCAACTATCATAATGGCATCATCAAGAAAATCTGTGATGAGAGGCTGGTCTACTTCAATAGGTGCTTTTGCTAGCTGATCCGTGACAACTTGACCTTTGATTGCTTTTCTGTCTACATACTCAATGTCAAACTCACTGAGTATCATAACCCATTTTTCCATTCTACATGTAAGAGCTTCCTTTGATAGGAGGTACTTCAAGGGGTCGATTTTGCAAATGAGCTTGTTTTTTTGATTGAGTATATAGTGTTGAAGCTTCTATGTGCTAAAGACTACAACAAGGCAAGCCCATTCAATTGATGTGTAGTTCAACTCATAACAGACTAGGATGCAACTTATGTAGTAGACAACATGTTCTTTACCTTGATCATCTTCTTGTGCCAAGAGTGCCCCCAGTGTGATTGTTGTTGCTAATATGTAGAGGAGGAATGATCTATCTAGAACATGAAGCATGAGGATTGGCAGAGAAGTAAGATATTCTTTGAGTATATCAAATCATTTTTGGCATAAATAGTCCCACTAAAATATGGTGTCCTTGCGAAGTAAGTGAGAAAATGGGTGGCATTTGTCAGCAAGATGGGCAATTAATTGCAGAATGGATTGAAGTCTACCTTGTGTTATTATATGGAGCCTAATCAGACTCGAAGGTTAAATTTTCCCTACTTCTATCAATGTGGTTTCCCCCCATATTTTTGATGGGGGTTCAGGGGTAGCACCCCCAAGATGGGGTCAAGGGGTAGTGCCCCTTAGCGCGCTCCCTATCACGATACAGGGTGGGGTTGAGAAGTAGCACCCTGCGGGACCAAAAAAGACTAATTATTTTATAAAGGCATCAAGTGTTATTTTTTTATTCATTGACATGTTGTAACCCTAATTTTGTAACCGACATAAGTCTTGATAAAAAGGCTAAGGGTTAGGGGTTTTTTGTAGAGAATTTTGTAGCATTTTGCAGCAGTATTGAGTTGCAAGGGATTGTTGGTTGTAATCGGTTTGATTTACTGGATAATAATATTGGACTCTCTGTTTGGTGGACGTAGCCCGAGTTTGGGTGAACCAAATTAAAATTGTCTCCTCTTTGTTACTATTTCTATATTTTTTATTCCTCTGTTTAATCTTTATTTGCATATAATTGATATTTTCTGCATGCAATTCCTAACACCTTGTAGACTACACAATTGCTTGAGAGTCTTGGGAGGAGGCATTTCCATGATGGCCTTTACCTTTGTAGGTTCTAATTCAATGCCTCGTCTAGACACGATGAAACCAAGGATCTTTCTTGAAGTGACCTCAAAGGCATACTTCTTGTTAGGTCCTGGAGACAACTGGGATGGGGGGTGAATTAGTTGTCAATGAATTTCAAACTAAAACTAACTTAACCAAACTTAATGCTTAATATCGGTGAACCAAACTTTATGCTGGTAGAAAATTTTAATAGTTAATTGAAGTACCAGTAAAGTTTAATGCACGAAACAAAAAGACAATAACATCCACAGCACATAACACATATATTTGTACGTGGAAACCCTGTAAGGGAAAAAACCACAGTGGGAAACCTTACCCACATCAAATGATACTACTGCAGATAGTATGTGTGTACAATATGGAGTCTGCACATGCAAAAAGGCCAACTTCCTAGATCTCATTGCTCAATCACAAAATGGGAGTCACACTGGCTACAATTGATTGGTTAAATCCAATGATAATGTACTGCTCAAAATAACATCTTCATATTATGGATTCAGTACCAGTTAAGCTTTGTTTTGCCTTCTTCAAACCTTCCTTCAATATTGAATGATGTTTGCGTGTATAGCTCTGCTTATATTTGCATATACCTTATTATATTCCTCTTCCACTATTTCTATTGCAATCTCACAAATGAGATCTTACATATATACCAAAACCTAAGACCAAATGAGTAGGTCGGCTCACTAAAGATATTACAATGAAATCAATTACAAATGAATCAATATGCGATGCATCATGTCGGCTCAATGCATTTACAATAATAACAAATCATCTTCATAATGTGTCGTGTTGATCTGGAGTGGATAATGCTTGCCGGTACGTAACCTAGACCTATTTGCCGGTAACAACAAATATGCAAACCCGATTAAGTCAATGACCAAATTACCAAAACAAAGTGTCCAAATAATTTCTTCGACATAACCAAGTAATCTCCAAGTCATTCCAAGTGTCGATGAACAATATAACCTACCGGTGAACTAGATACCGGTGACTATGCATAAGTCACTGAATCATGTCGGTGAACATAATCAAGAATCTCCAAGTGTTGATAAGTGTTGATAGGTGTTGACAAGTGTTGACATCAATGACAAAACCATACCAGCATATCTAAAATACCAACAATCTCCCCTTTTGGTATTGATGGCAACACAAGATGGAAAAACCATCAAAGTGCTAAAACAGAAATGTCAAATACCAAAAACCAACAATCTCCAAAAGAGATCATTAACCAGAAATCAAAATATAGATACAGGGAGTAACAATCTCTCCTCAAAAGATAATGTGTTTTTCCATAGATATCTCTCCCCCTTTGACATCAAATGCCAAAGCAATACAAAAACTAGATTCAAACATTTACAAAATACCAACTTATCAATTTATCCAACTACTCCCCCTGAGAAGTAGCTCTCCTCATCAAAGCCAGAAAAAGATTTCTCTGTCAATTCTATCAGTTTGATGCCAAGCATCAATTGTCTAAGTCTCTACCAGTGGGGGTATAACCCCAAGCTGCTCTCTGAGATATTCAAAAGTTTCCTTAGGCAAAGGCTTAGTAAAAATATCTGATATCTGTTCTTTAGTATTCACATAAACCAATTTCACTTCTTTTGCTTCAACATTCTCTTTTAGAAAATTGAATTTGATAGAAACATGTTTATTTTTTGAGTGAAATACCCGATTCTTAGATATATCAATTGCTGCCATATTATCACAGTAAATTGTTATAGGTTCCTTGCATTTTACCTTTATGTCCTTCAACATTTTCTTGATCCATAACACCTATGTACAATTAGTTGTTGTTGCAACATAGTCTGATTCTACTATTGATAAAGATGTGCAACTTTGTTTCTTGCTCAACCAAGAAATTAATCTGCTACCAAGAAAGAATGCTCCATCGGTGGTGCTTTTTCTGTCATCTACATCTCCTACCCAATTTGCATCTGTGTATGCACATAAATCAAAATTTTCATCTCTAGGATACCATAAACCAAGATTTGTAGTGCCCTGTAGATACCGGAAAATCCTTTTCACTACCGATTCATGATTTTCTTTAGGATTACTTTGAAATCTTGAAACAATACATACTACATTCATAATATTAGGTCTTGTTTGTGTCAAATATAGTAAACCTCCTATCATAGACTTGTATCTTGTCGGATTGACAGGTGTTGATTCATCGTTCAATGATAATTTATCAGTTGTAGTTGTAGACACCTAAAATTGTCATGTCTAATTAAATAAATATTTTATTTATTTAATTATCTAAGCCTAATTCCTCTATTAATTAAATAAATCTTTATTTATTTAATTAATTCATTTATCCTCTTCTAGCCTTATTTCTCATTTAAATAAATATATTTATTTATTTAAATTATCATTTTCCTAAATTAAATAAATATTCTTATTTATTTAATTATCCTACTTCTTCTATTAATTAAATAAATCTTTATTTATTTAATTAATTCATTAGCCTTTTTCTACACATGACACATGTCATTCATCTCTTAATTCCTACACTACCTACCTCTTTCATTATTTTATTATTTCTTTTACCTACCCTCTAATCCTAGCCGACCTCCTTTTTACACCTCTCAATCTTATCCCTCCATTTCATATTGTGTCTTCTATTTAAGGAGATGCCTCCTTCATTGTCAAACCCTAACAACTTGATCAATTGACTACACTACGATCCTACTTGCAACCACATTCCGTTCTTTGTTGAGCTCTTGTGCATATAAAAATCTGAGAGCAAATATATCAAGCAAGATCAATGGAGATAGGAAGAATGGAGATCAAAACCCTATTGGACATGTGATGGTATAATCTTTGTGATTTTGTTTTATTTTACATTGTCTTAGGTAATCTTCATATGTTATGGTGGATCTTTGTTATTGTTAGGCTAGGGTTTTTGTGGTTGGATTCATTTAGCCTTTCAATCTTGTTATTATTGTTATCCATTTTCACCATATACATTTTGGCACGCCCGGTGGGACTCTTGTCCCTTTGCATTTAACCTTTTTGTTGCAGATTTTGCGTTTTTGAAGTTGCAGATCGGACATTTTTCGATGACATTTTAGGTTTTTCCGCGTCTGCGAACTTTCGGATCGCGTCTCTGAGTTTCAGGAGCGTCTACGGATTCTGGAATAGCGTCTGTGTTTTGACAAGTTTTATTTTGCAGATCTCAGACAGGGGCGTCTGTGTTACATAATCGCGTCTGCGTTGTTTCTGATTGCGTCTGTGTCCAATAAGGGTGTCTGTGATTTTTGGTCGCGTCTGTGAGTCACAGAACCGCATCTGTGTCATACAGCCGCATCTGTGTCTGCGGTAACAACGTCTGTGTTTTTACTGTTTCGAAATTTTCAAAATTTTCTCTGATTCAACTTTCGGATTTCGCGCTTAGGGTTTCAGATCTAGTTTATTTTTTTAACTAACCCTTTCAGATCTAGCTAACTAAGTTTGTGCAGCTTGTCTTGGAAGCAAAAAAACATTTTTATTGAAGGCCCCTCTTTCACAAAGTCTTTTGGGTTTTTTAAAATTTACCTAACTTGTGTGCTTGCAGGAAGGGGTGATCATTTGAAACAACCCAAACTACTAACAAATTTTGTTGCAGGTCCTTGGCTAGGGTTTTGAAATTTTGTTGTGTGCCTTGTTTTCATAGATTAGCAAACACTTCCATTGGTGCACTAAAATTGAATCATTGTCTTTTGTGTCTTGAACAATAGGCTCTTTTTGTTTAATCTTTAGAGGGCCTATCTTCTCGTGTGGTCATTAGGACTACTAGTGAGAAGAGAACGACCCAAGTGGTAGTGAGGAACACCCACCTCTTCCAAACCACTATAATCAAATGTATTCATGGTGAAAACTATGAATAACGTGTGCTGATTAGTTCATACCGACACTATGTCTCCCCATAAACCTGTTTGATCAAATTTATTTGATCATTTGTAGGGCGTAACCCCTACCGGCTGGGAGCCTTCTGTATTTATAGAGTTGAAAGTGCCGCATGTATGGCCACATGAGCGGATTCCCTTACTAGCACCTTTTTGTTTTAGAAGCCCAAATCCTTCTAGTTGTTGGGGCAGGAGGTCGGACCTCTAGTAGCGGCCCACACACATACGGTTCTTAGTAGAGATACAAAGTTCGCCATGGGGAGTTTTCATGGGGACTGATGCTTGGCTGACCTGAGAAGTGAGTGCCGAGGGTGGAGCCAGTGAGGTCAAGCATCTAAGTATCCACTCTGAATAGCGTAGCCTCGGGGGTAAAACCCTATGTGGGATCAACAACTATTGTCTTGGCCAGCCATAAGAATTGTGCTTGTCTTATGTTAAACATTCAAACATTCAAGACCAAACAACAAAACATTGTGTCTTTTGTGTCTTCAAGTGTATGCAAAATAACTTTACATCAAACAACACACTTTTCTTGGACTCATTTTGAAGTCTAAACACTTGCAAACATTGAGTCCTCATCAACATTGTGTCCTCTTGTCACGAAAAACAGTCAAACAGTCAGATTTGGTCACAACAAAATAACTTCACAGATTGGAAAAATTGCATGAAGTTTACAGAAACGCGTCTATGTCTGTTTTAACCGCGTCTGAGTCATATAAACGCGTCTGTGAAGGGCAGAATAGCGTCTGTGTCTGTAACAGCATCTGTGTCAAACAGAGACATGTCTGTGTCTGGGAATCGCGTCTGTGAAGAATACAGAAGCATCTGTGTCCAGAATTGAAAATTTTTACAGTCCGGCAAACAAAGGAATTCAGTTTCGGAATACTTGAGCTTCCTAGGTTGTTTCTTCAGGTTTCATCTAGCATTCAACCTGTCTTTGGGTCTCATACAGTCCATCATTGCTGTACATTTCTCATTACAATCACAATTGTCTAAACTTGAGTCAAAAGGTCGCTTGCTTGTCCTCATCATACTCTTTCAACACTTTACATACAACTACACTTTGCTAGGTGGTCCCTCATCAAGGTTTCTTACCTTTGGGTCTCATTTGGTCTTACTTAGAGTCAAGGTCAGCTTACCTCATCAAGAGAAACTATCCTCTCTTTGGAAGTCACACCTACTCTACTACATACTGTAAAGCAGAAAAATGATCGAACCCTAGTTGCTCTCCCCTCTTCCAACTCCAAGGAGAGAGAAGGGAGGTCGCTAGGGTTGATGGTTTTCACTTGGGAGACTTTACATTCAAAAGAGGGGTTGAAACCCACAAGATCCAATCCCACACAATGCAAGATTGGATTCTAAATGAGTTTCAAGGGTTAAGACAGCAAGGCTACCCTCTTTTGTAAAGAATGTTGATAGAAAAATTAAGCTAGGAATGCATAGAAAGTGACAAAGATTCGCTTATAAACTAAGATAGGGATATAGGATGAAGCTGCGGACCTGGTATTAGCAGTAGAATGTTGATACGACACTATCCTACAAATTTGAGCAAAAGTTGACGGGATGATGGCGCCCGGCGTGCACACGGTCCTCCAAAAAATCCGCGAAACGAAGGGAGATCTGTTCGTCTCTGCACAAGGATTCCAGATCTTCAATTTCAGCCGCGTACCTACAACCTACACACAAAAAAGTGAAGATTATTGGGGGGTTAGGGATTAGGGGTTTGCCTTTAGGTCAAACCCCGGTTTTGGAATTAACCAAGAAATGAGAAATGCTGTAAATGTAAATGTCTGTAATGTAAAACAAGTACTAATACCTTGTTGTAAGGATGTTTGTATCCTTATGTGCGAAGGTATAGATGTTGTTGTTTGTTGTATGTTGTAGTATGTAGTAAGTGATCTCCTCTTCAATGGTTGAATCCTTGCCTTGAATGAAACACATAGCCTTGAATGGAGACTTGGAATGATCAATTGCTTGAATGCTTGAATGCCTGAATGTTTGAATGTTTGAGTATCGTTTCCACATCTTGTACACCTATGTCCTTTTTCTTCCTCAAATGGGAGAGGAAAATTTAGTTTATATACTTGTCAATTAGGGCTGATAGACTGATTTTCCCGACCTTAGGCCGACCAGGAAATGATAATTTCCAATTTGCAAACAAAAAGACCCGAAGTCCCATAGGAGACCGGGCCCAAAATAGGGCCAGGGACCAGGGCGCTGGGTGCCATGGTCCTGGGGGACCAGGGCACTGGGCGCTCTGGTCCCACCTCCCGGGACAGCAGGGTGCAAAGGAGGTTCAGGCCAGGGTGCAAGAAAATGCAGTTTTTAGTGTCGTAATCAGGTTTCGAGGTCTCCATTCAGGTTCCGTGTTGCGTCGCCATCATGAAGACCGAAATGCAGTCGAAATTATAAGTGTCACAATTTTAGGACGCTACATTTAGCCCCAACTTTAGTGGGAGTATGTATGCTCATACTTCCGGTAAAGTACAAGGAAACAACATTGAAAGACTTTCACCACGTCAAGGAGGCAAGACACACCAAGCCCCCAGTGGACTAAGGATCTTACGACTTCGATTGAAAAAGTAAAAGGGAAGATCACGAGGGAGAACCATGACTGTCAGCAGTAAGGCTCCCTCACTATGAGTCATGCAAGAGAAATACTGAAAATTTTCAAGGCAAAGCTAAGTTCGCCAAGAAATTTTCAAGTATCCTGAAGGGATAGATGGGGTGTATGCCCCCCTACGTTAAAGCAATCGTACACGCCTCAACGGGGGTGATTGCTTTAACGTAGTGATACACATAAGAAATGAGAAGGGAAAGGAGCATGTTATCACAAAGATTTAGCCCCCAAGTGTGAGATAAACCCAAGGATAATAGACACAAAACACAAAGCATGAGGTGACTTCACTTTCCTCGGGGTCAGTATGCTGTATGATAAGTCATGTATATATATCATATGTATGTATGCATAATCGTTCTTCATTCCCCAATCAAGGAAGGTCACCTAGAAGAAGGGAACACATGTGTCTTTTGAGTCAATCATGAGAGAGACCAAAAGAGATCTCAATGCTTTGCATCGTCCTCAAGTAGACAACACTAAGGACAACAAATAGACGAATGAGAATAACATATAGAAGAAGTAACAAAAGAGAGGAGGAGAGAATCTACTATGCTAATGAAACTAGTCTAGCACATCATCTACCCCCCGATCTTGCTGATCAATGTTTCGGGAAGGCAGGGAACATGCTAGAGGAGGAGCATCCAACATAGCAGATGGAACTATCACAAGATCCAAACAAGGGCTATGTTCATGTTCCAAGCCACATTGTCTTGTCTAGGAGCTAGGATAAGTGCTTTAGAAAATTCGTTAGATAAATGGTTATCAATATCAAAAAGTTCATATTCACTATTAGAAGCAAGAGAAGTAACATTTTCATCATGAATAACATTTTCATCTATATCATCATCAAGATTTATAAAAATAGGATCTTTATCGCACAAGATCAAGACCATCATGCATCTTATGTTTAGGAGATTTTGGCTCAATTTTTGGTTGAGGAGAAAATGGGATAATGCTTGTTGAAGGTGTTTTTGGAGATTGCAAAGTTTGAGAAGCAGCTGCTTGAGCTCTAAGACGATGCTTTCGTCGACGTTCACGTGCAGAACGATTTCGTCTAGTCTTAGTAGGAAGTGGAGAAGATTGAGGAGGAGGAATGTTCTCATCCTTATCACTTGGGTGTTTAGGTTGTGGTCTCTTAGGCTAGATAATAGGAGAAGAAGAAGGTCTCTTTTCTCTATAAAAGGAAGGAGGAGGAACTGCTCCATATAAAGGAGGAGTATTTGGTTTAGGAAGGAGACCAAGTCCATCATGATGAGGAGGTATAGGTCTACTCTTAGAAGGTTTATTAGGTATAGACATGGTCACATCCATAGGGATGGGTTGGGAATCTTCTTGAGGAAAGATATTAGTTTTATCTTTCAAAGGAAGAACTTCCTTCTCAAGAACAATAGGAATAGCAAGTTTGGGTGTTCTAGGTTCACTTAGAGATAGGATCATATCTGTTTTCCACTTTTGATAAGATTTGAAAAGATGATCACTTCGCGGAGGAAGAGATTGGAATTGTTTAGGCCAAAAATAATCAATAGGAACGCTAGAAATTCTTTCAGCCGGTTTAAAGAGACTATGATTGACAGTAACAACTTCACCATTATGGGGAAATTTCAAACACTTGTGAATAGGAGAGGCAATAGCTTTCATGGAAGATAGCCAAGGATAGCCAAGCTTCACACGAAATTGTTCAGATGAAGGAATAATAGCAAAGTTCACATCAAGGGATTTGTTATGAACTTCAATAGGTAATGTAATAGAACCAATTGCAGGAG
The DNA here is from genome assembly GCF_030272615.1 of Cryptomeria japonica. Classification (NCBI taxonomy): domain Eukaryota; kingdom Viridiplantae; phylum Streptophyta; class Pinopsida; order Cupressales; family Cupressaceae; genus Cryptomeria; species Cryptomeria japonica. The sequence continues at coordinate 267,795,207 of NC_081415.1, forward strand.
AAGAAAATGCATCAAATAATTTCATAATCACATCTGTTTTGTCATAGATCACTTGATTCAATTGCAAAGTAAAAAGAAACTCTTCAGTAATAACATTAACCATGTACGAAGGATCAATAAGCACTCCACGGCAAGGCGTATTCTTGACTTTTGCAACTATGTATAAAGGACCATCAGGTGCTCTAATCGTTTCAATAGAATCAAATGTGATGGAATGTTCTTTAGGGTTTTCTTGCTGCTCTACAAAGTTAATCACATTCAGAGTCATAGACACAAGACCATCAGATGAGAGAGAGGAATCATTAGTCTCAATCGCATTAGAGGTATGAGAAGGTAATGGATCAGTAAAAATCTGAAGATTTTGGTTAGGAGGAGCTACAGATGTGTTGCCTTTATCACTCACTCCAGAAACAGAGATAGTATTACTATCAATCAAATCTTGAATTTTACCCTTTAAAGAAAAACATTTTTCAGTATCATGCCCAGGCTGACGATGAAATTGACAAAAAGATTTGTTATCAAAATAAGGTGAAGTAATCTTTGTAGGAACTATTTGCCTTATAGGAGGAAGAGTAAGCACATTTTGTTCCAATAACTTATTCATAATACTATGCAATGATTCATTCAAAGGAGTATACTTTCTTTCTTTCTTGAAAAACTTAGAAATAGGAGGCACATCTGATGCTGCATTCACATTGTTGTTGATGATGTTTTCATTGAATTTGATGGAATCTCTATTCGGTTTAAACTTCCCAAATGGTTGTTGACTGCTATCACCCTTATCACTCGGAGCCATAGGATGAGATTGTTCCATTTGACTCACAGTCAGTTGATAATTGTGAAGAGTTGCACACAACTATTGGAAAGAAGTAAACTCAGAAAACAGAAGTTTGTCTCGAATATCTTTTTGTAAATTAGAAATAAAGATTCTTTGAATATCATTGTCAAGCACTGGAAAGGAAATTTGAGCATACAAATGCTTATATCTACCAATGAAATCAGTCACTTTTTCTTTAACACCTTGTTTACAATGCATTAAATCAATCAAAGTAACTTTAGGACTTATATTGTTTTGAAATTGTTGAATGAAAGCATTTGCAAGTTGTTCGAAAGAAGTAATAGAATAAGAAGGCAATGAGCAATACCATTGTAGGGCTTTGTCTCTTAATGTTCTAGTGAACAGTTTTGCAAGCAACCTTTGGTCATAAGCAAAATCAGTACAAATTGTTTGAAAAGTCTTAACATGTGTTAGAGGATCACCTTTACCATTATAAAGCTCCAAATGTGGGATTTCAACATGTTTAGGAGGGATAGCTCGAACAATGTCAAGAGAAAGTGGGCTCGCAACATCAAATGTGGGCACACTAAACTTAGATTGATTCATAGAGGCAATTTGTTGCTGCTGTAAAGAAGAGACAGTTTGTGCAAGATTGTTAATGGTAGCTTCAATCGAGGAGTTCATATTAGATGTGTTAGATTGAGATGGAGGTGTTAAGTTATTGAAAGAAGGTAGAGAGTAAGGTGGTGGGACTCTATGATAATTAATCATAGGAGATGATTGGACAGGAGGAACACTACAAGGAGGAATGGAATGGTTAAATGAATTGCCCCCTTGCGTCATGTTCATTTGCGGAGATGTAATAGGAACACTCATTGAAGGAATGAATGAAGAAGTCGGATTAAATGAAGGAAGAGGGTTAATTGAAGAGGAAGGATTGCCCCCATGACTAGTAATCACAGGAGGAATGCCTTGTATAGAAGTAGTCATTATGTTTGATGTAAAGGTAGGTATGCTAGCAATAGAAGTTGTCAAAGGAATAGAATGATTGACTTGAGTAGGAGGTTGTGTATAACCTAAAGTTTCGGCACAACTCTTCATAGGCATCACATTCGAATCCACAATGTGTGCAATACCATGCAAAATATCAATTCCATTCTTATCACTTTGAAGCATATGTTTTAGACCCTCAATTAAAGGAAGAGCTTGACTATCAGGGTATTCTTGAGACATCCATTGTCGAAAATCGTCAAATTGATTATCCAATTTCGAAAGTTGTTCAACAGAAACCTCATGGAGAGCTTCTTCATCATTAGGAGGATTAGAGGAATTACCCATGTCCTCGTTAAAAAGGCTATTCAAATTAGGTTCCATCTCCTCGGTAGTTAAACCTCGGAAAGACTTAATTCTACAGCTTCGTCTAACAGGAATAGTGTAAGTAGGGCTTATTGTTGTAAAACTCATGCACTAGAGAGAGATAGAAAATTTTGAATTTAGAGGTAGCAATTTTCAGTAAAATTAGCCAATCTTCTAGATTTAAGCTGTTAAATGCAATCACGAACAGTCTCCCAAAATTTTGAAAAAAATGTCCGGGACCGTGGTGCTCGGAGTGCACACGGTCCTTGCAACTTTTTTCGAAATTTGCAGGGATGAAAGTTATGATGATTTTAAAGCTAATCTGAAAAAATTGAGTGATTTTACGATCTGTAGATAGGCCAAATTAAAGTTACAATCTCAAAATTGAACCCTACCAAGATTGTCGAAAAATGCAAAATTTGAATTTTGAAAAAGAGAGGGAAACTGAAATTTTGAATTTTATGATTTTAGAGGGAATATCAAAAGCAATGCAAGTTTTGAAATTTAAAAATTGACTCAATTTCACGCAAAATTCAATTTTGAAAGCGGAAATCAAAGTTGTTGTAATTAAGCACTTAATTTCAAAAGTCACAAATTGCAAGAATTTGAATAAAGCACTGAAATTTTGAATGAATGCAAACACACTTTTCAGATTTAGGACAGTAAGAACACAATTTTGACACAAAATTTCAATTTCAACGATTTTTGAATAATTAGGAGCCTTAAACCAAGCAATCACAAGACCAACTTTGACTGTAATTTTGAAAGTGTTATAATTGATAAAATCAGCCAAAATTCTGGATTTTAGCAGAAAAATATAGTAAGATCGTGCTCCCGAAATTTCGAAAAAAATGTCGGGGATGATGGCGCTCGGAGTGCACACGGTCCTCGCAAATTTTTTCCAAATTTTCAGGGATGAAAGATATTGTGATTTTATTGCGAAATCCAAAGTTACAGCTGATTTGGAGATGTTTTGATCAATGAAATTGTCGGACAAAGGTTGAATCAAGAGGGTTTCAAAAATTAGGGTTTTGACACTTAACCACTTAATTTTCAAAATTAAAGCACAAATATGAATTGATGATTTGTAATAGAAGGGCAGATCTGAAACAAGCATTAATAATTAAACATTTCGCAAGCTCAATCACTAAAAAGAAAATTTAGGGTTTTTATGCAATCAACCTCTAAAATTTGCAAAAGATCAAACATGGAAATGTAATTAAGGAATCCAATTTTCAGATCTAATCATGAAAAATTAGAAAGGATGTTCACATCGGGTTCACCAAAATGTAAAGCGGAAAAATGATCGAACCCTAGTTGCTCTCCCCTCTTCCAACTCCAAGGAGAGAGAAGGGAGGTCGCTAGGGTTGATGGTTTTCACTTGGGAGACTTTACATTCAAAAGAGGGGTTGAAACCCACAAGATCCAATCCCACACAATGCAAGATTGGATTCTAAATGAGTTTCAAGGGTTAAGACAACAAGGCTACCCTCTTTTGTAAAGAATGTTGATAGAAAAATTAAGCTAGGAATGCATAGAAAGTGACAAAGATTCGCTTATAAACTGAGATAGGTATATAGGATGAAGCTGCGGACCTGGGATTAGTAGTAGAATGTCGATGCGGTGCTGTCCTGCAAATTTGAGAAAAAGTTGATGGGACGATGGCACCCAGCGTGCACACGGTCCTCCGAAAAATCCGCGAAACGAAGGGGGATCTGTTCGTCTCTACACAAGGATTCCAGATCTTCAATTTTAGCCGCGTACCTGCAACCTACACACAGAAAAGTGAAGACGATTGGGGGGTTAGGGATTAGGGGTTTGCCTTTAGGTCAAACCCCAGTTTTGGAATTAACCAAGAAATGAGAAATGCTGTAAATGTAAATGTCTGTAATGTAAAACAAGTACTAATACCTTGTTGTAAGGATGTTTGTATCCTTATGTGCGAAGGTATAGATGTTGTTGTTTGTTGTATGTTGTAGTATGTAGTAAGTGATCTCCTCTTCAATGGTTGAATCCTTGCCTTGAATGCAACACTTAGCCTTGAATGGAGACTTGGAATGATCAATTGCTTGAATGCTTGAATGCTTGAATGTTTGAATGTTTGAGTATTGTTTCCACGTCTTGTACACCTATGTCCTTTTTCTTCCTCAAATGGGAGAGGAAAAAGTAGTTTATATACTTGTCAATTAGGGTTGATAGACTGATTTTCCCGACCTTAGGCCGACCAGGAAATGATAATTTCCAATTTGCAAACAAAAAGACCCGAAGTCCCATAGGAGACCGGGCCCAAAATAGGGCCAGGGACTAGGGCGCTGGGCACTCTGGTCCCACCTCCCGGGACAGCAGGGTGCAAAGGAGGTTCAGGCCAGGGTGTAAGAAAATGCAGTTTTTAGTGTCATAATCAGGTTTTGGGGTCTCCATTCAGGTTCCGTGTTGCGTCGCCATCGTGAAGACCGAAATGCAGTCGAAATTGCAAGTGTCACAATTTTAGGACGCTACACATACATACTTGGTCTTACACTTTGGACATTGCAAGTACACCTCAGATTCATTTACACTCCATACAACTCTTGGTCTTCCATACTTTTTCCATTTTCATCTAGTCTCACACATCTTGGTCAATACCTAGTTCATGGTTGAAACCCGTCTTCAAAAATCTAGGAGAGAAACTAAAGAGGCTCAAGAGTCCGCAAACATGAGTTCTTATGAGTATGACAATGATTTATTTTTCAATCCTGAGCACACTACATTACCTGACATGGATGTTTATAGAAACATTCCAAATGTGGAAAACGCAGACACTACAAACAACAATGCTACACACAATGAAGATTTGGACAATCTTTCAATACATTCAACAGATGTAGAAGAATCCATTATGAATCCCCATTTCAATAGATTGGTTGAAGAAATAATGAGGAGGGATAGACAATACTTCTTACACATGATGGCACAAAGTGGAGCTAAAATACCTCATGACTTTGACATGTCTCAACTTATGGAAAACCGACCTTTGCAACAAACTCACTCCAACATGGATCAAAGGAGACCAAATAGTGGAGGAAATAGAGGACCGCATATGGTACCTGAATCACCATCAGCTTTGCTTCAAAAACCAGAAATCCCACATACACAGGGTCAAACATATGATACTCACTTTCGAAGACCATTATGGAAGCCTTATGCAGATAGATATGCTCAATCACATACTCAAGCTATGGATCAACCAAAACAATTGGATATGCAAAGGCATGCTCAAAATTTGGACACAAGGAAACCTCATGTCAAATTTGGGGGCAACACAATAGAACATGACGTGCCTATAGAATATGGTATACATGCACAAAATCGATATGGGGTTCCTCAACATGAAGCTATACCAAGTGCTCCATATATACCGCATCAATATAGACCTCCTCCATATGAACATGGCTATGATCAATATCATCCATACATGCAACAAGCTCCTCCTCAAATTGGTGTCTCAAACATGGGGTATGCTACAAGAAGTCGATCTCCACCTAAGAGCAATTTGGAGCAACAAATCAGAGATTTACAAAAGAAAATGGAGGACATGAATACACCAAAACCAACATACACTATGAGAGACATATGTCCTTATCCATTTGATAAGAGCATTCCAATGCCTCCATTTCCGGCACATTTTGTGACGCCGAAATTTGACAAGTATAGAGGAAAAGGGGACCCCAAGGCACACATAAGACAATTTTTCACAGCTTGCATTGATGTAGCGGCAGAAGAAACATATTTGATGAGATTGTTCCCGCAAAGCTTAGGCGATCAAGCTATGGAATGGTTCTCTCAATTACCTCCTGGTATTAAGTCATGGGGTGACTTAGCAGAGGCATTTATTCAGCATTTCTCTTACAATATAGAGATAGATGTCTCAGTCACTACTTTGTGCAATACTAAGCAAAAAGAAGGAGAATCTTTTGCGTCATTTTTACAAAGATGGAGAAATCTAGCTAGCAGATACTCTTGTGAAATTCCACAGAAACAAATGGTAGAAATGTTCACTCAAAACGTTAACAAGGACATTGGCTATGATTTAAGGAAAGCTTGTTTATCCACCTTCAAGGATGTCATTGAAAAGGGTTTAGCAACAGAAAAGGTCTTAATTGAACAAGGAGTCATTAAGATATTCAAGGAAAACAAAGATGATTTTAAAGGAAAAGACAAGCCAAGATTTTGGAATAAAAACAAGAACACAGTCAATGATGGTGTTGTTGATGCCAATACAGTGAGACCCAAATTCATCTTTTCAGGATCAAGTTCTACAAACAATCAAGTGAATACTCAAACAACTTCTAGATCATGAAGGAAGTACACTCCATTGGGAGAACCACTTGAATCAGTCTTCAAAAAGCTTGTGGCAAATAAAGTGATCACAGTTCCAGATTTTCCTCCATATGAACCAAAGGTCAAACCAAATTGGTGGAATGATGATGAGTATTGTGAATTTCATAAGAGCAAGGGTCATAAGACAGGAAATTGTCATCGACTGAAGAACATTGTGCAAGATCTCATTGATAGAGGTGACATTGAGATTGAGGGACACTCATCCAATCAAGAACATGAGATGTTTAAGGAACCATTCCCAAAGCATGACAAGGGAAAAGGCAAAGTCACAGATGATCAAGCCAACTATACTAGAGCACCTTACAACTATGATTCAACTATCAATCATATCTCGATGGACAATCATATCTCTACTATTACCATCAAGAACAAAAATCCTGAGAATCCTCCTCAGCGACCCAAGATTGTCCTAAGAGGCGTTGGATCTTCTTCCGAACCTACCTTTGAATGTCATGTTACAACTCATCGAGGTAAAATTACTCTACTAGGTGCTTCAACTAAAAATACCGCTTCTTCATCAACCAAGCCTGAGTATGACCTTGTAGAAGAGTTAAGGAAGACACCCGCGCTCATTTCCATCCTTGAGCTCTTATGCATATCCCTTGCTCATAAAGCTATTTTTGACAAAATCTTGAGAGATATTGCCATTCCTACTGATCTGAACGTGGACCAGTTTCAATCCATGGTGGGATACCTTTCCATTCCACACTCCCTTACTTTCATCAAAGCCAATGACGCCTCCGTAAGTCAGCCACATAATGCCCCACTACATGTTGAAGCCTTCATACACAAACATAGAATCAAACGATTCCTGATAGATGGAGGAGCTGGTCTAAACATTTGTACATTGAGCACTATTAAACAATTGGGATATTCTGACAAAGCTGTGAATTCTACAAATCAAATCACCATCAAGGCATATGATGATGAAGAGCGCTCATCCAAGGGCACAGTCACCTTACCTCTAAGAATTGGGCCAGTCACAAAGGATGTGGTTTGTCAAGTCCTAGATCTGGATCTCACATACAACATATTACTAGGACGTCCTTGGATTCATGAAATGAGGGCAGTCCCATCGACATATCATCAATGCATTAAGTTTCCTCATAATGGAGTCGAGGTAACAGTTAACGGTGATCCTAATCCGTTCATATATTGCAATAACCTGAGATCACATACTGAGACCATCATTCCCAGTAATCGTGAGGCTGCTCCTTCTTCGGCATACATTGACCCTGAGTCATTGAAACCTTCGACATCAAAACAAGGTGAACTTAAAGGCAAATTTCAAGACAAAGGCATGGGAGAATACACTTTAAATCAGACCATGTATTTACGACAAGTCATGAGCTCTCCAAAAGAATATGGAAGGCCACATCCTAACAAGCAAATATCCATCATGATACTCAAATGGGATCCTACTACCTTTCAAAGATGGGGTGAACTAGAAGAGGAAGATTTATACAAAATTCTTTACAGAGACATTGAAGAGGAAACACAAGATCAGATCAATATACCCTGTGAGAAATATGGCAAAGGCTTCAAGATTCTACAAAAATTTGGGTATGATGGAAAAAGCCCTCTTGGGTTACGCAAAGAAGGCGTTATGGATCCCTTACAACCTGAATTGACTGTAAAAAGGGAACGCGCAAAGGGACTTGGTTTTCTGACTTCCAAGATTCACACTAAAAGAACAGAAGAGGCACCACAAATCAAAGTTGCCAAAGTTCAACAAGAGAATGACTATTCCACATATTCCAACGAATGGGAATGGGGTTCAGACAAATCCTCTAGTGACTATGAGCTCACCGAGACATTCAGAGAGCCAGATGAACTCACAGAAGAAGAGGAATTTTATAAAAAGTTCAGAGTTGGTCAAGAAACAACCCATAAGGATCGCACACAGTCTTCGTTTCAAGGTTCTAGGTCGAAATCACATAGGATGAGGACACCTATCCCGGAAGGTGCTACTAGTGACGACAATTTGGATTCGCTTGCGATCAAAACTGATGAGGAGAGTGCCATCGATGACCTCGACGATTGCCTCGATATACCCGAATATAACCACATCTTCACTCATAGCCCCGCAAACTCCGAAAACATTAACGACCTTCCCCTTGTTCACCCCCAACTCATTGACTGGGATTATGAAGGACCAACACAATTTGATACATTTCAAAATGACGAAGCTATTATTGACTATCTTGGTATACGAGATGATCTTCCCCTTGGGGACCATAAAGCAGGATACACTATAGAACTCAACAACATGGCATATTTTGGTGAGGGTGTCGGACCTTCCAGTCGCAAAAATGTGAAAATAAGAACAAATCAAAGGTCTTATGGCGAAAACCACACTGTGGCGCTATCTGATCCCAAAAAAGTAAAAAGAAAGGACGTATCTGAGGGCGAAAACCTCTCTGAGGCACCCGAAGATGGAAGGCTCGACATTCTCCTAGCATCTTATGAGGAAAAGTCATCCATGTTGGTAGAGGAGACTATCAAGACAAACATTGGTACAGAAGAGGTTCCACATAACATATTCCTAGCTCAATCATTGACAGAGTCCGAAAGGGCAAAATTCATAAGCTTCTTCAAAGAATGACAAATCAACTGTGCATGGTCATACGCTGATATGCCTGGACTAGATCCGGATTTGGTAATGCATCATTTGATAGTCAAACCGGGGGCAAAACCAGTGAAATAGAAATTAAGGAAAATGCATCCACAAGTGGCATTACTAGTCAAAGCAGAGCTGGAGAAGTTACTGGATGTCGGATTCATATGCCCAATTGATTATCCCGAATGGATCTCCAATTTAGTACCTGTCAGTAAACCAAATCGCAGCATCAGAATATGTACAGATTTCAGAGACATCAACAAAGCTTATCCAAAAGATGACTTCCCATTACCAAATATTGACTTGATCGTTGATCTCACAGTAGGTCATGAAATGTTATCTTTAATGGATGGATTTTCTGGTTATAATCAAATCAGGATTGCACCCGAGGATCAACACAAAACATCATTCACTTGTCCGTGGGGAACTTTCTGTTGGAATGTCATGCCCTTTGGGCTGAAAAATGCAGGTGCTACATATCAAAGAGCAATGACCACTATCTTTCATAATCTCATGCACATAACCGTGGAAGATTATGTTGATGATCTTTTGGGTAAATCAGTAGATAGAGATACACATTTGGACATACTTTCAGTCGTCTTTGATCGGTTGGAAAAATACAAAGTAAGATTAAACCCCAAGAAATGTGTCTTTGGAGTAGCCTCTAGGAAGCTCCTAGGATTCATTGTGTCCAAAAGAGGAATCAAAGCCGATCCAGCAAAAGTTAAGGCTATCTTGGACATGCCACCACCCAAAAATATCAGTCAACTTTGATCCTTACAAGGGAGACTCCAGTCTATACGAAGATTCATAGCACAACTTGCAGATAAGTGTAATCCTTTTCAACACCTGCTACATAAAAATATCAAGTTCAAATGGGATGATAACTGTCAACAAGCTTTTCAGACGCTCAAAGATTATCTTTTGAATCCGCCAGTTCTGATGCCACCCATTCCAGATAAGCCTTTGCTACTATACATATCAGCTACTCCAACAGCACTGGGGGCACCCCTAGCACAACAAATTGCTGACGGCAAGGAAAAAGCAGTATACTATATCAGTCGCACATTGGTGGGATATGAGATAAACTATACACCAATCGAGTGTGCATGTCTCGCTGTGGTCTTTGCTTCATAGAAATTATGACATTATATGCTCACTCACAAGACTAAGTTGGTTGCAAGAATTGATCCATTAAAATATCTTCTCAATAAAGCAACACTTACTGGGCGGCTAGCCAAGTGGGTAATGATCCTGAGTGAATTCGACATCGAGTATGTGGACAGAAAAGCAATAAAAGGACAAGCAATCGTGGATCAATTAGCAGATGCTCCCATGATAGATGATGTTCCTCTAAATTTAGAATTTCCATATGAATCCATTTTAACAATATCACATGCAAAGCCATGGCAACTGTACTTTGACGGCTCATACACACAACATGGGGCAGGAGCTGGTATTCTCTTTATAACTCCTCAAGGCGATTCTATACCAAAATCATACCGCTTATCATTTCCTTGCACTAACAATATAGCAGAATATGAGGCATTAACAACTGGATTACGAATTGCAGCTCAGTGGAAGATCCAGGAACTTCCTATTTTTGGGGATTCTCAACTTGTCATCCGTCAAGCAACCGATGATTACCAAACAAAAGATGAAAAATTACTGCCTTACAAGCAAATGGTGGATGATTTGAAACAACACTTCACAAAGATAGATTTTGAGCAGATACCAAGAGAATAGAATCGTGCTGCAGATGCCATGGCTACAATTGCTTCACTGATCGATCTACCTCAAAATGAAACCTGCTATGAGTTCTTGGTAGACAACCTGTTGGTTCCTTCATATGAGATCACTCCTACTGAAATGATATGCGTTGTTGGTCCTGAATCCCAGTTATATGGTTCCATCTTCACATACCTTCGCGACAATATCCTACCTCCTGATCTATCGAATAACCAACGCCGCACTTTCATTCGCCAATCCTCTCAATATGTCATTCTAGCTGATATCCTATACCGACGAGGTCTAGATGGCACTCTTCTTAGATGTTTAGAAAGCGATGAAGCTCAGATTGCGTTACGTGAAGTGCATGAAGGGATATGTGGTCTGCATGCTAGTGGTCCTACCTTGGCCAAGAAACTCATCAGGACTGGATATTACTGGCCCAATATGGAAAAAGACTCATATCAGTTTGTCAAGAAATGTAACTAGTGTCAAATTCATGGAGACCTCATACATGCACCAACACAAGAACTACAACCACTTGCATCTCCTTGGCCCTTTTGTCAGTGGGGACTCGATCTCATAGGCAAGATTCACCCTCCTTCTTCCAATGGTCATAAATTCATTATCACAGCCACAGAGTATTTCACAAAGTGGATTGAAGTCATGCCTCTCACACAAGTCACCGGAAAACAAATTGCTACATTCATCCTTAACTATATCATTTGCCGATATGGTATCCCTAATTCCATTATTACTGATAACGAGCATCCCTTCAAAAATCAGGTTGTTCGTGAACTCTATGACCGCTTCCATATCTCCCATCGTTTCTCCACACCATATTACCCCCAAGGTAATGGCCAAGCTGAGGCATCTAATAAAACAATTCTTAAAATCCTCAAAAAGACAGTCGACGACGCTGGCCGTAACTGGCATATCCAACTCAATCCTGCACTTTGGGCCTACCGCACAAGTGTCCGCACACCTACAGGAGCTACACCTTACTCACTTGTCTATGGCGCTGAAGCCGTCTTGCCTATTGAGGTCGAGTTACCTTCTTTACGGGTCTCTTTGCAAAACATCATCAGCGATGAAGATTACAGGGTCTCTCGCTTACAAGAACTAGAACTGCTAGATGAACGAAGACACACTGCTTTTAATCATCTCAAGGCTTACCAACAACGAATGAGTCGCAGCTACAATCACAAAGTCAAGCCTCACACATTTGAGGTAGGTGACTTGGTTCTCAGAGAAAATCCCAAAAATCAGCAAGACAGAGAGAAGAAGGGCAAGTTCGAACCTAATTGGCTTGGTCCTTACATCATTACAGCGGCATATGGATCTGGGGCATATCAGCTCTCAACTATAGAAGGTGAACCTTTGGAGGATCCTATCAATAGCATACACCTTCGCAGGTTCTACACATAGCTCTTCAGAATATCTTAATTCAAAAATACAAAAAAATCAAAAATCTCAAAAATACAAAAAAATCAAAAATTTTCAAAAATACAAAAAAAAAATTTATAAAACAAAAAAAATCGTTACTTGGTGAAAACCTAGCAAACAGGCGCCTTGTGACACAAAAAAAAATTGAAAAATCGAAAAAAGTAAAGAGAAATAATTTCGTCCAACAGTGAAAATCACTTCGGTGGTGCCCTGGGCAAGTACCATGGTGAAAACTGGGTCACCAGCGCCATGCGTAGAGACATTGCTCCTCCCTCCTTCAGGATTCACTTTCATCCTTTCACTTTGCACACACTCATGACCAATTCACTCATAATAAACTTACCCATTCCCATCATGGCTTGTTATTGATCTACCCAAGATTGGTTAGCCATTCATAATAAACCTCCCTTTCCATCCATAATAAATTAGATCCTATCTGTGGCTAAGGCAATTCCTACGTCTAGTGATGGGTGTGGAACTAAGAACATCACATGTTTCGAGGAGTACAGTTTCTTCCAGCTATCCAAGCACAATCCGTAATAAAGCAACACTTGCATCATAGTCCACAATAAAGTTTCATCTTCTCCGCAATAAGGTATTAGCTTCATGGATTCAGTCAGTTTCAGATGAGACACAACAACAACAGTGAGCTTCAACAAATCAAATCTTTCAATAGACTCGGACAACATATGGTTCAGTGCTATCTATCCTTTTTGTGAAAGTGAACATTTTGACCACAATCAAATAAGACTTATACAAGTGACAAGAGACACTAAACTTGAGGACTACAGTGGATGTTGGTGTCGAGTCTTGGTTTTCTTTTGATTTCATCTTTTTGGTGACATGTCTTTTAGCTTTTCCGGGATGTCTCTGACTAGAGACTCTATCTCTAGGATGTCTTTGACTAGAAAGGTGAGGATGGGATATCGTCACCTATTTGTATTTGCTGTCTGTGTATTGTCTCTTAGTAATGCAATGACTTGTCCAAGGATATGAGGACATTGTGAGTCTAGTATGAACTGGGGCATTCCTTGTTTGTGACTGTCTTATCTCCATGCAAATAGGTACAATGACTTTCTGGGTCGAACATATGCCTCGATTGTCATAACCTACTTGCCATAATAAGCTCAATGATGATAACGCACAAGAAGCTCTTTCACGTTCATATCTTCTGTCTTTCATCCCCCTTTCTTGATTGACTTCCATCGTCTTTCTTGAGTCCGCGTAGCTTACTATCACATGACTAAGTATAATGACACACCAAAAACATTTGCATTTCATGTAGTTGCACCTACATTACCACATATAAGCATTTCATACATACATATAGATATCACAATGGCATCACATCCTGCACACAACACTTGATTAGCACAATTTATATTTGCATTATCATATTCATCTGCATTACATACATTCACATTTGCATCATGCATCACATATAAAACATAAAAGAACAAAAATATATTGCATTGCATCATATACATATTTGCATCCATAGCATAAGCATCACATAGAAACATCTCATCACATAGGTACACATACATATAGCTGCCGCAAAGATGAATCATCTCATATATATAATCAAAAGTGTCATGATACAATGATGTCAAAAGAATCATATGGCTACAAAATCACCCGCAGGTGTCTACAATACAAGAATGGTACAATACTGATACATAGGGAGCCCTCTAAGGCTATGATGAACTCCCTCCCTCGGAGCCGCCTGGCCTCGACGGAATCTGAGCCAACGAAGGACCTGCCCCAGGATCTTCCCTCCTATCCCCTCTATCTGGTGGTGGTGGAGGACCCATGACCCCACCACTCGATGCCTGTCTCCTCCGGCTCCCTCCCGTAGCCGTCGCTGTCCGCGATGGTCTCTGGAAGCTCCTTGCCCGCTGATCTGCTAGCACAACACCATAATACAGGTCCCTCCAGTAGGCAATCTCCTCTCCGGCTCGTAGGACATATGCATAGCCTTCTCCTGTGTCCTCCGCCGCCTGCCTCCCTGCCCTCAGCGCTGTCTCAGCCTCAGTGTAATGCTAAATAGCCTGATCCCTCTCCCGCTCAGTATCCCTGAGCCTGGTCTTGAGTCGGTCCCTCTCCCTCTCCAGATCCTGGATCTCATCTGCCTGGCCCTGGCAGATCTCCCTGAGCTCAATCAGCTCATCCTCCTCTGGATCCCCACCCTCTGCCCCTGCCTATGGCTCTCCCTCTGCGAGTGCCTGTACCTGTGCCTGCCCCTGTACCTGTGCTGGTGCTTGAATGGGTACCTGTCTCGGTACAAGTCTAGGTCCCTGTACCTGTCCTCGTCCCTGTACCTGTGCCTGTACGGGCACCTGTCCCTGTCCCTGTCTCTATCCCTGTGCTCTAGGACCCTGTGCTGCTGGTACCTGCAGGGGCAATCCACCGCGACCCCTCACCACCTGGGCCTGTCCCTCCTGTCCACCCTCCCTCCGAGGTGCCACTCTCCTCTCCCCAACTACTCCTCTCTGCCTCCGTCGGCCTCGGCCTCCATCACCTCCACCATCATCATCATCATCTCCTCCTACATCTCCCTCCAGTAGCTCTCCTGGATCTGTCAATCGCGGGAATGGATGCTCGGCCCAATAAGCTGTATACTCCGCATCCATCCCGGCATCCTCAACCTCCGGCCACATATCCCAGGGTAGGGGCACCATCTCTTCCAGCTGTGTCAGTGCCTGATCATATGACAATAATGGTCCGAACTGTGCCTGATCCCTCACTGTGCGGGCATACATACCCGAGCCTCGTGGCATCCTTTGGATCCTGCCATACTGTCTGCATACTCGATCCACCAGCTGTCTCTCCAGTATATAGGGTGTCCGCCCAATCAAATACCTGCTCCGGAAGGTGAAAGGTAGCTCCACTGCATCATCCTCCCACTCCTCACACCCCAGATACGGCCTCCAGATGACTACGTCAATGTCATCTATCACGCACCTCCAATGCTCTAACCTGCCAATCCGAGGCTGTGAAGTGATCATGTCATACAGATGCACAAAACTCCATCCATGACCTCTCCCTCTGAAATGTATCGACCGTGTGATAGGCAGATGCTCGTATGCCCACACCTGCAGAAGTGTCACTCCACAGCCCAGTCCCACTGATCCATGGTAGACGAACTGGTGAAGCTCATAATATAGGTGGGCCAACACACATGGACCCCACGCATATCTGGTGTGATCCGTCACTAATGTCTCTAGTGCTCCTCCCCAGCCCACTGCCAACCCCCGTGTCACCCTGTCCAGACATAGGAACCCACTGATGGCTCGTTCGATCACAGCTAGCAAAGCTAACCCTGTCGCGGTCATGGTGTCCCATGCCACATGTCCTGCTCTCATCTCTAGGACGGGATCCTGAAACACCCGTCTCAAAGCCTCTCTGTCGCCGTCACGATCGTATGGAATCAAGTCTCCATCAATCGGTATCCGCAATATCCTATACACATCCTCAAGGGTCACTATCATCTCCCCCATCGGCAAGTGGAAAGTGCATGTCTCTGAATGCCATCTCTCGGCCAGCGCAGTCAACAAACCCATGTTTGCCCAAAACTCAGGCACATATAATACATGTCTAATGCCCATCTCCTCAATGGCAGCTCTATCCTGGAATGACAACTCCGGTCGCAACCTCTGTGTGGAAGGGAATCTCTCCCGTGACTCTAGCATAGGCAAATACTCCTGCAGTCAAACAATCAAATCATGTCAGTCATCGTGGCATTCATTGTTCATCACAAAATGCTACTTTTTATCTAAATGCATATGGTTCTCTATCCTAGTGACACTCACTGTTCATCACAAAGTGTTGCTATTTATCTTAGTAGTGTTCCCTGTTCATCACAAAGTACTACGTGTGTGACACTCTCTGTTCATCACAAAGTGTTCCTCACATTTTGCACTCCCTGTTCATCACAAAGTGCTGCTCATACTTTGGGTACTCCCTGTTCATCACAAAGTGCCTTGATCTATCCTAGTCTTCCTAGAGGACCTGCTTGAGTGTATCCTCTCAGCAGCTTATCCAATCGACAGCGTATGTTCATCACAAAACTGCTGATTTGACCTAGAAGATAGAAACTTGCATTTTTCTGACACAAATGCGTTTCTACCTCACAAACGCGCCTATAGACTGCACAAGCGTGCCTGAACAATGCAAACGTGCCTATTTGACATAAACGTGCCTACATTATGCACAAACGCGACCTTGGCACACAAACGCCCTTGAGCAACGTAGACGCGCCCGCATACTGCACAAACGTGGTTCCAGATGCAGACGCGCCTGGCATTGACACAAGTGCGCCTGGCGGACACAGACGCGCCTGGCATCGACACAGACGCGGTTGCACGTTTTTGCATTTTTTTGGTGCCCTATTCCTAAGCGCATTTATTGCTAACTAGCATGCATTAATGACAAAATTGAATGCGTCAAAGTACAAGGAGGTTTGGTGGTACTTACCGGCTCTCCTGCCTCTGCGGGTCTCTGAAATCGATGAACACGGTCAAATCTATGCACGGAAGCCATCGCTGCTGACTGGTGCTGCTCTTTTCTCGCTTTGCACTTTGATCTCGTGAAGGTGTAGATGACAATGAGGATTTTTTTGCCCGTGGTCTATCTTATAGCCTACCCTAGCCCTCACCCTTGTTTCCCGAGTCAGTCTTCTTCATCCCATGACTTTGTCACTCTATCCGATCAATCCATTCTATCCAGTCTTTCTTATCGAGAGATTGTCTGCAATCTTTTCAGACATTTTTCATCCAATCTCTCGAGGGGGCATATCATTCCCATTCTGGGGGCAACTCTGTATCAGTTCATCTTATCTTCTTTGAAACAACGCGACAAGCTGCATTGTCTCAAAGAAGGGCAAAATGTAGACACCTAAAATTGTCATGTCTAATTAAATAAATATTTTATTTATTTAATTATCTAAGCCTAATTCCTCTATTAATTAAATAAATCTTTATTTATTTAATTAATTCATTTATCCTCTTCTAGCCTTATTTCTCATTTAAATAAATATATTTATTTATTTAAATTATCATTTTCCTAAATTAAATAAATATTCTTATTTATTTAATTATCCTACTTCTTCTATTAATTAAATAAATCTTTATTTATTTAATTAATTCATTAGCCTTTTTCTACACATGACACATGTCATTCATCTCTTAATTCCTACACTACCTACCTCTTTCATTATTTTATTATTTCTTTTACCTACCCTCTAATCCTAGCCGACCTCCTTTTTACACCTCTCAATCTTATCCCTCCATTTCATATTGTGTCTTCTATTTAAGGAGATGCCTCCTTCATTGTCAAACCCTAACAACTTGATCAATTGACTACACTACGATCCTACTTGCAACCACATTCCGTTCTTTGTTGAGCTCTTGTGCATATAAAAATCTGAGAGCAAATATATCAAGCAAGATCAATGGAGATAGGAAGAATGGAGATCAAAACCCTATTGGACATGTGATGGTATAATCTTTGTGATTTTGTTTTATTTTACATTGTCTTAGGTAATCTTCATATGTTATGGTGGATCTTTGTTATTGTTAGGCTAGGGTTTTTGTGGTTGGATTCATTTAGCCTTTCAATCTTGTTATTATTGTTATCCATTTTCACCATATATAGTAGTCATAGGTGTACTTACCGGTTTAGAGTTTTCCATGCCAAATTTCTTTAGCAATTCCTTCAAGTACTTTGATTGACTTATGAATATACCATTATCAGTCTATGAAATGATTGACTTATGAATATACCATTATCAGTTTGTGAAATCTGAAATCCTAAAAAGAATTTTATCTCCCCAACCATAGACATTTCAAATTCTTCCTGCATCTTTTTAGAAAAGTCTTTACATAATCCATCTTCTCCTCCAAAGATTATATCATCAACAAAAACTTCTATAACCAAGATATCATCATTAGTCACTTTGTAATATAAGTTGTTGCCAGCATTACCTTTAGTGTAACCACTCTTCAAAAGATACTTGTCCAATCTAGCATACCAAGCTCTAGGAGCTTGCTTTAATCCATATAAATCTTTCCTTAACCTACAAACCATATCTTTGTCTTTTGTCAATGAAATCCATCAGGTTGTTCAATGTAGACTTCTTCTTCAAGATCGCCATTCATAAATGCACATTTAACATCCATTTGATATACTTTATAGTTCTTGTGTGCTGCATTTGCTAAGAATAATCTGACTGCCTCAATTCTAGCTACCGGTGCAAAGGTTTCATTATATTCAATTCCTTCTTTCTGTGAATATCCCTTACACACTAATCTTGCTTTGTTTTTTATTACCTTACCATCTTCATTAAGTTTATTTCTGAATACCCATTTAGTTCCAATTAAATTTTTGTTTATAGGTTGAGGAACTAATGTCCATGTGTTATTCTTTTCAATTTGTTCCAATTCATCTTCCATAGCTTTAATCCAGTGTTTATCTTCACATGCCTCATTAACTGATGTTGGTTTAGTTTGAGAAATAAGACATACCTCTTCATTTGTGAGTCTTCCTCTAGTCATAACACCTTGATACTTGTTCCCAATTATCTGACTTTTAGAGTGATTCAATCTTACATACCAGGGTGTTTTTACTTGCTGTTGTTCTTCAGTCACTGTGGAATTTTTAGATGATGCTGGTGTGACTAGATCAACATTTTGTACCGGTGTACTTATTGTAGGTTCATTTGATATTATCCCTATTGTTGGTTCAAAGTCTATGTACCTTGAATTACCTCTAAAGTATTCATCAATCTTCACATTTGCACTCTCAACAATTTTCTGCAATTTCTTATTAAAATATCTATATGCCTTGCTCTTAGATGAAAAGCCAAGAAATATTCCTTCATCACTTCTAGGATCAAATTTTCCAATATACTCATCTCTCCTAATATAACATTTACTTCCAAATATTCTAAAATATTTAAGAGTAGGAGTATTACCAAACCATAGTTCATGAGGGGTCTTACCAGTTTCACCTTTGATGTGAACTTTGTTGAATGTGTAAACCGCTACACTCATTGCTTCTCTCCAATACACATAAGGTAGATTTCCTTCTAATAACATACTTCTAGTTGCATCCAAAATAGTTATGTTCTTTCTTTCCACAACTCCATTCTGCTAGGGTGTCTGGGGTGTTGATAATTGTCTTTTGATTCCATTCACTTCACAAAATGTATTAAATTCCTTAGATGTGAATTCACCTCCTTGATCTGATCTCAAACATTTTATTTTCTTACCGGTTTCATTTTCTACCATCACCTTGAATAGTTTGAATTTCCCAAGTGCTTCTAATTTCTCCCTGAGAAAAGTAACCCAACACATTCTAGAATAGTCATCAATGATTAACATTAAATACCTATCTCCTTGTAAACTTCTAGTTCTTGCTGGACCACATAAATCAGTATGAATTAAGTCAAGAGCATTATTATATTTTTCTGAAATACTCTTAAAAGATGCTCTAACTTGCCTTCCCAATTGACATTCCTTACATACCAGATTGTGAGGTTTAACAATCTTAGGTAAATCCCTTACTACCTTAGTTGTACTGATTTTCACAATGCAATCAAAATTTACATGACAAAGTCTCTTATGCCATAACCAACTTTCATCAATATGTGCAATCAAGCATGCTTTCTCATTGTTATTCAAATGAAAGATATTACCTCTAGTCTAATTACCGGTTGCAATTTCCAAACCAGTTCTATTCATGATTTTGCATTTACCATTTTTGAATTGTAACTAAAGTCCTTTTTAAACTAATTGACCAACACTCAAAAGATTATGCTTCAAACCTTCAACATAGTGAACATTATTAGTATTGTGCTTACCATCAAAAGATATAGTTCCTTTTACTTTGATCAAACAAGCTTTATCATCTCCAAATCTCATTAGACCTCCATTGTATTCCTGAAAGGTTAAGAATTTACTTTTATCACCGGTCATATGATGTGAACATCCAGAATCAATGATCCATTCATCCTTATCTTCAATTTTAGCTACTAGGGCCTGCTCTACCAGTTGAACAGTAGGTGTCGGTTGATCTTTTGTTATAGCAACAAAAACCCATCCATTGTCTATTGGTTCCTCATCAGATTCATCGGTAACTCCGTCATCAACATAGTAATAAGATTTATCTCTATTTTTCTTAAATTTGTATCTCTGATATTCAGGGTTAGGCTTGTATGTTCTTTTAGCTTCTTCTTTCAATCTTGCATGTCTATCAAGATACCTAGATGCCATATGACCAATTTTATTGTAGTTAAAACATTTAAATGGTGTTTTACCTTCATACTTACTTTCAACTGGACCTTTAGGCATTTTCCTTGAAAATAGTGCTTCAAGCTCTTCCAATTCTTCATTCTCTTTTCTGATTTCTTCAAGTTCTCTTGCATAAAAGGCTTTCCAATCAGATTTATCAGATGATGATGATGATGTTGCAGATGATGATGATGCTTTGAAAGCTAAATCTGTCTTAATTGTAGCAACATGACCAAATTCCTCAAGTTCAAAGGCTGAAAGTTTTCCAACCAAAGTGTCTCTAGATACTGATGCATTAGGCATTGTTCTCAATTCATTTATAGCAGTTAATTTCATTTTATATGCCGGTGTCAATGCTTTTAAAACTTTAGAAACAATTTCATCTTCACTTAAGGATCGTCCACAATATTGTATACGCAAAACAATTTCATTTACTCTTTCCATAAAAGCAGAAATCCTTTCATCTTCTTCCATTTTCAGATTTTCATACCTGACCCGGAAGCATTCCAGTTTTGCAATTTTGACTATGGTATCACCTTCATTCAATGTTTCCAACTTGTCCCAAATAGCTTTAGCAGTAGATCTATCTGATAATCCCATGATTTGTTGATCTAACAATGCGCTCAAAAGTGATTCTCTTGCTTTGCAATCATTTTCTTCATCTTTAGCCAAGGTTGATGGAATAGGTTGACCTTGAGTAAGAGCAACATATCCATTCTTTGTAACATCCCATATGTCCTTACCAATGCAATTCAGATGTGTTACCATCTTGATCTTCCATATGCCATAGTTGGTTCCATCAAGTTTAGGACTGTCCTTCCTGAAGTAGTTAGAAGACATTGGATCTTCTCAAGCTGTTAAACTTCTGTAATAAGAGGACTAGGCTCTGATACCAATTGTTAGCTCTCGGAGACAACTAAGAGGGGGGGGGGGGTGAATCAGTTGTCAATGAATTTCAAACTAAAACTAACTTAACCAAACTTAATGCTTAATACCAATGAACCAAACTTTATGTCGGTAGACAGTTTTAACAGTTAATTGCAGTACTGATAAAGTTTAATGCATGAAACAGAAAGACAATAACATCCACAACACATAACACAGATATTTGTACGTGGAAACCCTGTAAGGGGAAAAACCATGGTGGGAAACCTTACCCACAATCAAATGATACTACTACAGATAGTATGTGTGTACAATATGGAGTTTGCACATGCAGAAAGGCCAACTTCCTAGAGCTCACTACTCAATCACAAAATGGGAGTCACACTGACTGCAATTGGATGGTTAAATCCAATGATAATGTACTGCTCAAAATAGCATCTTCATATGTTGGATTCAGTACCGGTTAAGCTCTGTTTTACCTTCTTCAAACCTTCCTTCAATCTTGAATGATGTCTGCATGTATAGATCTACTTATATTCGCATATACAGGTTATTATATTCCTCTTCCACTATTTCTATTACAATCTCACAAATGAGATCTTACATATATACCAAAACCTAAGACCAAATGAGTAGGTTGGCTCACTAAAGATATTACAATGAAATCAATTACAAATGAATCAATATGCGATGCATCATGTCGGCTCAATGCATTTACAATAATAACAAATCATCTTCATAATGTGTCGTGTTAATCTGGAGTGGATAATGCTTGCCGGTACATAACCTAGACCTATTTGCCGGTAACAACAAATATGCAAACCCGATTAAGTCAATGACCAAATTACCAAAACAAAGTGTCCAAATAATTTCTTCGACATAACCAAGTAATCTCCAAGTCATTCCAAGTGTCGGTGAACAATATAACCTGCCGGTGAACCAAATACCAGTGACTATGCATAAGTCATTGAATCATGCCGGTGAACATAATCAAGAATCTCCAAGTGTTGATAAGTGTTGATAGGTGTTGACAAGTGTTGACATCAATGACAAAACCATACCAGCATATCCAAAATACCAACACTTATTAGGGTTTAATATGAGTTTGTAATTTTCAAGGTGCTCAAATATTTGTGTCAATACTACAATGTGTCCTACTCTTGTTTTGGATTTGCCAAGGAGATCGACCACATAGTCCTCCATAATGTCATGCAATAGGTCATGGAAGATTGTGGTCATAGCCCTCTGATTAGTTGTACCCGCATTCTTTAACCCAAAAGGTATCACTTGGTAGTAGAAGGTACCCCATGGAGAAGTGAAAGTAGTCTTATGTTGGTCTTCAACCACAATCTTGATCTAGTTGTATCCTGAAAAGCCATCCATTAAGGAGAGCATCTCATGTCCTGCTATGAGATCAACTATCATGTCAATTTTTGGCAAAGGAAAGTCATCCTTAGGGCATGCCTTGTTGAGGTCTATGAAATAATTTCATATGTGGATTCCCCCAGTCGACTTTCCAATTGGTACTATGTTTGAGACCCATTATGGATAATCAATAGGGTGTATGAATCCTACATCGAGCATTTTCTTCAACTCTGCTTTGACTAATAGAGAAATTTGAGGATGCATCTTTCATCATTTCTACTTAACAGGATTAACATCCAAACAAACAACAAGGCGATGTACTACTAGCTTTGGGTCCAATCCTGGCATGTCTGCATAGGACCAGGTGAAGTTCTGCTTTGTTCTTTGAAGAAAGGCTATAGTGTTTTGTCACTCTTGATCATTCAATGTTTTCGCCATAAATGTAATTTTAGGATTTTTCAGGACTACCAAGGTTGACTTCTTGAGTTTCTTCTATCAACATGGATGATGTGTTTGGAGGAAGTACCATGAGAAGCAAGTCAATTCCCTCATCCTCTAGCGCCTTTGGCAGATTTTCACTAGAAGATACACCTTTTATTTTTACTTTTTTATGATCCAAAGGTGCCTCATGAAGGTTTTCACCAAGGGACTCTTGATTTTTCTCTTCATTATCACTTTAACGACTAAGGGAGTTGACTTTATCAAAGTATGCTTTTGGATGTAGTTGTATGCTGCAAACCTTAGTGTGATCGTCCAAGTTTCACATCTCTAAAAGTGCTAAAACGGTGTTATCATTTGCACATATTTTAATAGTTGGAGGTCCTCGTTGGTCCCAATCGATTAGTTTAGGGTAAACAAGAGGGGGGTCATTAGGTATGGATGGGGTTATGGTCATGATATGAGTTTCAGAGAAAAAGTCATCAAGTTACTTGTAAGGAACTTCATAGAACTCCTCTTCATCAGAGTCATCGACATCAGAAGGTTGGGTAGTTGAAGCACCAACGATAGTAATCTTAGATACATGAGAGTGACCCAAGCCTCTTTTTTTTGTATGAGATGGGTGCAGTGGTCTCCCTTCGACCTTTCTCTTTAGGTCATAGACCATGCCCTTTGTAGCCCATCTTGTTTACCATTACAAAAGATTTAGGATACTTGTCTCTAAGAATATCAACCGGATCATCATCTTCTTCATGATATAACCAAGAGGTTACATTGGTTTCCATGTTTTCTTCATCTAAAATACCCCACTACTAGAAAGTTGTCTTTTTGCACTTCATGATAGGTTTCTTTGGAAGCTCAATTTCCTTATGTCTATCATATGATTTAGGAGATGTAGGGACGTGCCCCACATAGAGTGTATTTTGTAGACTATACTCTCCACAACCTTTGTCAATTATTTGGGGCTTGATCGCGAGTGGAGTAGGATTTGATGTGGAAATGGGGGAATTTCACGGGTTGTGGTAGATGTGTTTTCCCTCTAGCAACTTGCAATACTGGAAAGGTTGAGAATCTACAAGGATGGTAACCTCTCAATCATTGTAGGGAAACTTTAAGCATTGGTGGTAGGCGGAGGGGATGACCTAAATGGAATGGATCCATGGATGGCCGAGAAGGATGTTGTATGGGAAATCAAGGTCTAATACTTGACATGTTGTATCCACTATTGCTAGGCCAACTTGAAGTGGAAACGTAATGGTGCCTTTAGAAATTCTTTCAACATTATCATATGCCTTGATAGCAATTTTTCCTGAAGGATCAACAAGGTCTCCAGAGAATCCCAACTACTTAATCAACTTGTATGTACATATGTTTAAACTGGATCCACCATCTATAAGGGCCCTCTTGATTTTATGTTTGTCTGCCCTCTTGATTTTATGTTTGTCTGCCCTCTTGATTTTATGTTTTTGGACAATGGCCTCAATATGGAGAGGTTCGCTATGGGAGGGGTCATCAGATGGAACATCTTTGGAGGCAAAGATGAGGTGATGTTGCACTGTGACGTTACCTATTAAGGCTTGAAATTGTGTGATTTTGATATTATCCGGTACGTGCGAGGCCAATAATGCCTGCTCAAGGACTTTCTTGTGGATGGGTGACGTTTTGAGGAGTTCCATGATGAATATTTGTGTAGGCATCTTATCAAGGTGATCAAGAACATTGTAGCATGAGGTAGATAGTGCGGAGGATGAAGATGGAGGTGAAGCACCTTGGATAGTTACCCTTGGTTTTATGGTGGTGACATTGCATTTTTTGAAGGGGGTGGATTTGAAGGAGATGCTACTTGAATAACTATCTTTCAGGGAGGTGGAATATTGGATGACGAAGAGGTAGATGAAATTTGAGAAGTGACCCTTCCTCAATGGGGTGTAGGTGTGTAATTGACTCCTTGAATGGTGATGGTGATGGTGTTAACATGGTGTTCTACAGATTCGATACGACCTACGAGGGAGTCAAATCCTATTGTGTTGTTGTCGTAGTCATAAGAAATTGTATGAGATGATTAACCTTTATCTTTGCCATGTTTAGAGAATGGATCTTGGTACTTTTTTGGCTTGTTATTGGCATTAGTGTTTTTGGTTACAATTTCAATATCACCCTTGTCAATGAGGTCTTGAATGTAATTTTTTATCCTCATGCATTTTTGAGTGGCATGACCTTGAAATCTATGATAGTCACAATATTCGTTTTAGTTGTACCACCAAGGTTTTGGTATATTTTCATCAAATGGATGGGTCACAGGAAAGACCACTGCATTGCCTTGGAGAAGCTATTTAAAGACCACTTCAATGGGCCTAGCAAGCATGGTGTATTCTCACTAAGATTGATTGTTAGGACATGATGGTCAATCGGGAATGAATTTTGTATTGTGGGGATTATTTCGATGTTGGGGATTTGATGAGTTGTTGTGTGAGGGATTGGATTGAATGGTAACAACTTGGACACATTTGGCATTGCTCATACCATCATTAACAACATTTTTATTCTTGGACCAAAATTTAGGTTTATCATGGGATGAAGATCCCTAGGAATCTTTTTGGTATGTCTTAAGGATCCCTTGTTCAAGGAGAACCTTTTTTAGGGCTAGGCCCTTTTTGGTGACCTTTCCAAATCTCATGAGGCATTGACAACTCAAAGGACAAGACAATTCTGGTACAAGGTTGCGTTGAAACAACTCTACTTGATAGGGTTTAGGGATATCCCAAGGGAATTTTTTAGTAAGATGTCGCCACCTTTACAAAAAGTTAGTGAAAGTCTCTTCGTTCATTTGTTTAGTGTTACACAGGTCAACCATGGACACACCATTCTTAATATTGTACTCATAATGAGCCACAAATCTTTCGATAAGGTTAGAAAATGATGCAATGGATCTATGGGGTAACTCCGCAAGCCAAGTAAGAGAACGACCACTTAGACTCTTTGGGAAGAGTCATCTCAGATAAACATCACTATATGCGACATCCTGGTATGCATGAAACTCCCTAATGTGTTCTCTAGGATCTCCCTTTCCCTTATACTTGTCGAATTTGGGCATCTCAAAACCTAGTGGGTAAGGGGTCAGTGAAAATGTCAGATCAAAGGGGCAAGGATAGATTTCTTCGAAGGTATATGTTTTCTTGCGATTTCCTTCTTTCATGGTTTTTATCATATTCTTCATGTCTTGAAGCTCTTTTGCTAGGTCGGGTGTTGGGGATGTGTTGATGTTTTAATATGGAATGTGTTGATAACCACTATTGGAATTAGGGATGAATGGAATATGAGAAGACACTTGTGGAATGCCACTGCTAATGTATTGGTATGAATATGTGGTTGCTTGCGAAGTGGTTGGAGGTTACAAAATGGGTGCAATGCTAACGAGTGGAATGTTTGTGTTGATGTATTGGACTGCATTGTTCAAAGGTGTGAATGTCACAAGTGATAGAATGTGAGGATTAGTAGTGGCTGGAGGGATGGATGTGTTTGGAGGAATGGAAGTGCTTGGTCGTGGATTGAGCAAGGTGTTAAGAATAGGGTGATCTACGAGGTCACCTTCTGCGGGAGTGTCAAGGATTGATTAGTTAAAGACAGGGGGTAATCGCGCCCCTTGACTGATAAGCTAAGCTACAAGCCTATTGGAATCAACTTGAAAGAATTTTTCTACTATTTCTTGATTATAAGGATCATTCATAAAGGTTTGTAGGCATGGGGAGTGCTCGGGTTTATCCACTAAGGGTTCTTCTTGTTGGAGATCATGATCGACAAGGGGATTAGATTCGAGCATCTCACTGCCTTCGGCGGCCATCTTCATTTTTTGGGAGCGAGTCAAGACCATACAAGGGTGACCTCAAAATGGTGAGATTGAAAGGATGGTCGGAGATGGAAATGCTAGATGAATGGATATGCAACTGGGTCTTAGGACTTAGTGCATTGATTGGAAAAGATCAAACCTTAGGATAGGATTTGATTGTTGGTTTTGGATTGAACCTTGATCCTTTGATTAGGACTAGGCTATATTGGATTGAATGACACCTTTTCTTACTTGGGACAAACAAAGTTTCCAAGCGAGATTAGATAGGGTGTAGGGATTAATGATTTGGTGATTAAGAAAGGTAAAAAAACATAGCTAGGTTGAATATAGATCTTTTGATTAAGATTGGATTTGACTGGGTCTTTCCTAACTCAAGATATACTAATGTTCCTAAGAAAGGGCAGACATGGATAAGGGTTTTGATCAACCCTAAAGGATTAAAGATAACTAGAAAGTATACTCGAGAGAGATGGTTTTTGAAGCACTATGCTAATTAGGGCTTTCAAAAGATGACAAGATCTAGATTAACTGTCCAAAGTTTCAATCTTGATTAGGGATGATGATTGGATATGATTTGATAAATTTGGATTATAAGGTTGATTTTGGTTGATTGCACTAAGTCCACATGAAAGGTTGAATTTGGGAAGAAGATGGTTTGAAAAAATGAGAATGGATGAAAGGCTACCCTAGATGGGGAATGAATCAATAGGTTATTTCTTGTTGAGGCAGATTGGACTTGGAGATTTGACCACTTCTATTGAGGGATTGGGACAAGGTGGATCTTTGTTGAAAGACACATGATCTCAAAGGTTCTTCATCAAACTCATTTTCATAACTATGTAGATAATCGTGAAAATGATGTAGGAATGTACAATGTTTTAGTAAGAGTTTGCAGTTTGTGCAAAGATAGCTTCTCTTCTTTAAGATTTCTTTTTGGCTAGGTTTCTTCTTTTTTAATAGATGTTAAATGGACTAATATGTTTGAGGTACTTGAGGATGTGACACATTTGGAAAAATTATTGTAGCAAGGTGTATCTTTGTGTCAAACTTTGATAAAACAAATTGGTCAAGTTTCAACTCTTTGAGCAAGTGTGAGATAAAAGGGGGGGCCTAGATTAGCCCAAATTTGAACATAACAGGTTTCAACAATTATAGACACTTGAAGACATACAAATTAGGATGGAAATTGGAAACCATTCAATGGGGCCTCTCACACAAAGCAATGCCTGAAACAAGTAGAGAGATAGAGATTCTAGTAGAATTGGATCCCCTCCACGACACTCACTTCACAGGCATACCAGATTCTCTTACCCCGAGGATCCGAAGATCTTTTAACCGAGGGATTCTTGTCTCATCTTGAGTGGGTAAATGAGAGGTTACTTTGGGGTATGATCCACACTCCCTGCACCATAAAATGTGATATTTTGGTGACTAAAACAAGGTTCTTAGTACATGACTCTTTTGGGCATCCATATACGCTCAGTCCCTTGAGAAGCTTCCTTTCTATAAAACACAAGTATTGGGGAAGTTGGCATACATAGGTAATTAACACCCATTGTGAAGACTTTCATCCCACATATTTTATATAGCGGTTGAGAGGTGGCTTGGATTTCACAGAAAAAAGAGGAAATAGGGTTTGCCTAAGTCAAACCTTGGTTTAGGAAATAACCTTGATTGAAATATCACAAATACTGAAATAAATAATGGAAGGATATACCTCCAATCTATAATTACTAATAATGATGCTTTGCTTCTTGAATGTAATCACATATTTTGTATGAAATGGCATGAACATTACAAAACCCTAATCACGCACACATGCTTTCAAATGAATGATGTGATATTGCTCCATAATTGATGAATGAAGAATGCAACCTTGAAATCTCTAGAAATGCTTGATGATGAATGCTTGAATGCTTGACACCTTGTGATTGTAATTTCACTCTCCTATCCTTGTATCATATTATCCTATCTAAATTAGAGGGAAAAACCTCCTTATATACTTTCCCATCGAAAAACATGTTAATTTTTTGACATAGTCCAACATGGGGCTACGTTTCCTGCTCAAATCTGGAAATGCTTGAGGAGTTCAAAGGGGGGCCCAAATAGGGAGGACCAAGGTGTGGTGCCATGGTCCCAATGAGGACCAAGGTGCAACGTCCTGCTCCTACCCCATTTTAGGGCCAAAACAAAGGGGCCATGTGATGTATGAAGTGAAAATAAGACCATATTTGCATAGTGTAAGCATAATTAGGTCTTAATCAAGCATAGGGATGCAAACACTAAGGTGAGGGCCCTGAATGTTGACTAAATTGTAAGGGAGTATAATTTAGGATGCTACAAATATGATTCTCCTCATATGATGTTTGATCCCTTTGGAATATTTGAGTAATGTTTGTTGTTCCAAATTTGTAGTGTAGTGGGTATTCTGATTTCTGCTTTATTTCAAGGAAATAGTTAAAAATGCTCTAATCAAGATGCAAGGGGTTGAATGTGATGTTAGGATATTTAGTAGAGTTGCATTTCAAATAGCATTGGGTGGTTTTGTATAAAGAATTGTATCAATTATCCCTAGATTGAAGGTGTATGTGTAAAGGTTGCATGTGGTGTTATTTTGGCCTAACTCTATTGCCTTGTAAGGCACTGGTCTCAACAATCTCATGGGTTAGGGTTTTAAGGAATTTTAAATTAAAAAATCCAATAAAAAAATCATTTCCTTTTACATTCTTTATTTTTTTGTTTGTTAGTGTAAGATTTGATGCTCCGATCCTTAATGTTAATCAAATCCAATGCAATATAGCCTTGAGAAATACATATAATATTTTATTTTATTTTAATGCAATATCAATGTCCTTAGTTCGTAGAGCCAAAAGTGTAGAAGGCTTAAGACTTAGGGTTTAAGTATGATTTTGCTTATTCATTAGCTATTGGCCTAGAAGCCCTTGAATATAAGAAGACACTAGTCTTTAGAGGCTTCTAGGAAAACCGGTTGGAAAATGCGAACACTGGGTCTAGCCCTGTGCTAAGGAAATTGATAGTGATGGGAAATACAAAGGGGTGGGAAACACTATCCCTGGCAAGTCCAATAGGTCGGCGAGTAAGTTGATAGATAAAGGGAAGGATGCCATGAAAACCGATGATGTTGATCCTAAGGAGGTGGAGGTGATTGAGGATGAGGAGGAAGTTAAGTACTCTAGAAAGGCTATCAGTGCCCTCAGAGAGTTCCCTGAAGCCGTTGGATGTTGCCCACTTATCGGAGGATGAGATCCCAATTGAGAAGATTTGTCTAAAAAAGGAGGATTATATCTGTGCTAAATGTGATGCTAGTGTTGTAGACTTGGTTGCTCTGAAAGTGAAGGTGATGGTGTTGAACACACCATGGGATTGAGAGGGGGGGTGTATCAATCTGGACCTTAAACTAATTTACCCTTAAACTTCAATCCATAATTATCTTATCTCTGTAATAATCAAACATGAAACTACAAAACACAATACACAAGAGAACACCATATGCATGTGGAAAACCCTAGGCAGGGAAAAACCATGGTGAGAATCACACTGACAATATGAAGAATTGATTACAATGTTTTAGGCTTGAGGCCAAGGTAGCTCGCTACTACTAATTTGATTTGTAGGTTTAAGGTGCACAACCTTAGGGAATGATAATATGGACTTGCATTGCTGAGACACACAATCTTAGGGCAAGATACAATGGACTTGCATTAATGATGCTTACTACTCCAAGGCAAGATACAAACAAAAGATGGGCCAAAAGGACACATTGTCTTCTAGTAGGAGCAAGGAAATGATGAATTGAAATGAACAAGATTTCCTAATCATGAAACAATCATTGAACCACTATGTCAAGTGAACAATATCATTACAAACACAACTCACACATTTACTATCTCAAAAACTCTGTCACACTAAAAGATATGATCATCAAAGCTCATCACAAACTCAAATACACACTTCTATTTATCCAAATATGCTTGCATATTAATCAACACCAATCCATATCTCAAAATACATAATCACACATCTATATATACTAGGTTATTCATTGAAACCCTCAACTAGGTCGACCACATACAAAGTATACATGAATTACACAAAGTCAACCACAAATAGAAACTACACCAAATGTGGTCCACTCTAGGAGATAAAGAGGACCCAAATACATCACAACATGTCTTCCAAAGTCAATTCCAACAAACTATACGCACTAACACATCCTCGAAAATATGCATCAAACGTAACATGTAGACAAACAATAAAGCATGTTAACCAATTAACCCAAAAAACATTATCCAATGTAAATTACTCAATGCGGATCTCCACATGCCATGGTAAGACCCATAACAACATCTTAATTCAACCTCCAAAGCATATCTAGACCAAAAGAGTATGATCTAAATAAGATAAATCAACTGAGTTGACCAGAGACCCACACAATTTACCACACCGAACAACATAATAGCATAAATTCACTTATTAAACAAATCTACACATAAAATATGAATTGGAAAAATGCACAAACCATATGGGCATTTCCTCCAAGATGCAATACTTCAATCATCATAGCAAAGAAATACAGAGCATTCTCCAGACCAATCCTGACAGACAACATCACTGTCAACAAATTGTAACCACCAACTTTACCATCTAAGCGAAAGAGGACCTAAAAACATGATAGTGTAACATCCATAGAATGTAGACATTATATCTAGAACTGCAAGTCATCATCATCCAAAATTGGAAGAAAGTAGAGCATCCTCCATAATGGCATTAAATACTCTTTCCTGCATATTGTAACTTCCACTACTTTTCATCTTCCAAAAACACCTCATACTCACTCAATGTCACCTCCAGACAACAAAACAACATCTGAACACTCATTTTTGGACCACATACCACAACCACACAATTGAATAACTTCAACTTCTTCTTCACCTTTGTCATGACTACAAACAACACAAACTCAACTTCATTTGTGACATTAATGACAATACCAAACAAGTTTGACATCAATGAAAACATAAACTTATATTCCCAGCACATGAACTTGGAGAAAAAGATGGTGCACATATTTAGGTTTAGTTCAAAATTTATGCATAGTCCGATCACCACTTTGTGACTACTGTAGAAGAAGGTCCTAGGGAAAGATGTTGAAAATGAAGGCAATTTATAAAAATATGTCTAAATTCCTTACTAAAGGCTAGGGAAAAAATGTTTACCTAACCACCTTGTGGTTGTCTTTTTTGGTGGTTTTTTGTTAAGTATTTTATACTTTAATACTGCTAAAAACTCGTTTAATTATAAGGTTTATATTTATTTTTTATATTTTTAAGTTTGGACTGTTTGGCATTGTTAATATGTTGTTAATGACTTGTTTATGTTGCCTTCGAGTTTTTTGTATATAGGGTTAGCACCTTTGTTTTGTTTCTATAATTATCAAAACATTTGTGCATATCTTAAAAAATGTCATGTGATACTTCTAATGTATTGAGTTAAATGAAAACATTAATGATAATGAAGTCTATCTTTTTACAAAAAAATTAAATAAAAATATTGGTGATGACAAATGTCATCTTTTCACTCAAACTATTGTTAAATTAAATTAAAACCATAGTGATGCCCAAGGCTATCTTTTCACATAAAGTATCATATGATACATTACGTAAGATATGCACACATATTTTTAGTTTTAACAATTTTCCACTTGATGTAGAAATAATATTAATTTAGTTTTAATTCATCACCACAATTACAAATTACTTTAGGTTTAAATTTGCCAACTCAAATATAAAGTAATTGAAATTTAGGCTTGATTTGTTCCCTCAATTGAAAATTTATGGGTAGCTTAAGCTTAATTTTCCACCTCGAGAAATATAGGCTTACTTTGTGATCTCCTTTAAAAAATATTATAAATTTAACCTTATTTCACCACCTCAAATCTTAAACTATATAAAAATTAGTTTTCTTTTGTCACCTCAATTAATATTTTATTAAAAATTTAGGTCCTAATTTACTAAATAGATTACAAACAAGAATGAATTTCGGTTTCCCAATTCTCCACAATTTATTTTTAATTTATATTTTAATATAAAAATAGCCACCCACTCGATCACTTGGGATCATAGGCAAAAATCATCATGAGGATTAGGTCTCTATATAGGGGCTTCACAAGCTTTTTATAGAATTTTCTAGGGTTCAATTCTTAAAATATACCTTGCTTCGACCCTCAATTTTATGTATAATTTTATCTCTAATTTCAACAAATATCTTTCACCTCATTATTGTTTTATATCTTCAATGAACTACCCATTCTTGATTTTCTTTCATGTAATCATCTTATTTAGATTTCTCAAGTATTGTTAAACTTCATCTCTTCGTGATTATTTGTTTATAAGGGAGCTTCATATGTTGTCCATGGTACTTTGTCTCTCTCATGGTCCATTCATATTTTAGTCTCGTTTCTTTTTTCCCCCATATTTCACTCTTTAAGTAATTTATTATTTATTTCTTTGGTTCACTAATCTTTAATTTCTTGAATCTTATAGATGCAATTGATTATAAGGGCATATTGTAGAAAATTGATTACTAATCTTTAATTTCTTGAATCTTATAGATGGAATGGATTATAAGAGCATATCATAGCACATTGATTCTATTAGATAGCATTGTCATTAAATTATTAGTTATCTACATCTTTTATTTTTAATTGATTTTTTAATGTTAATATTTATCAATCAGCTATTTTTGGATTTGATTGTGTGTAGATTTTTGCATCAGTTGATTTTTTAATGTTAATATTTATCAATCAGCTATTTTCAGATTTGATTGTGTTTAGATTTTTGCATCAAATCAGAAAAATAGCTAATTGAGATCTAATGGATTGTAGAAACCTTATATCTATTATTAATATTTATTTCTAAATTATCAACACTAATTTAATCCAAATTAATTTATGTTGTATACAATCTGTTTAAACTAATGTAAATTATATTTTAAATAACTTTTTAATTTATTTAATTAATTTTTTAAATATAACAATTCTTATCTGAATTAAACTTCATATTAAAATCCTATTCATTTGAATTAATAGAAATAAATTTTCCTTTTGTGCTCTCCATTGATGATGCATTACAGGGTGTGATACAAAAAATTCTCCAGAAATAATTTAGCATAAAATGTATTCTTGTAATTTGTGGATTTAACCCTGTGTGGAGCGTGCTTCCCCAACGGCTCTGAAACTACAGCCATGGAACTTAGAAGGAATGGCCATCCGTTAGCTACTAAAAAATATGACCGTTTTAAAAAGCAATGACCGTTACTGTTTACTACTGTTTTAAAAAGCAGTCCGTTGCTGTATGTTCATCTCTTATAAATGGCAGCGAGACTGTTCTTGTGGATTAGCGAGGGTTGGTGTATTTTTTATTGTTGGTTTTTTTGTCAGTGTTTTTTCTTGGTGTTTTATGTTTGTTTTATTTTTATTTTTTTGTGATTTTCCATGTTTTCTGATAAGGGTTTTGTACTGTTCTTCTTCTGTGATTTGGTTTTTGGGTTGGTTTTTCTATTTGAGGGAAGACAAAGAGCAGAGGCAGAGCAAAAGGAAGCGACAATTGAAGAGGGAAGGCAAGCTGATTCCATCTCCAATTTCCTCCTTAGCAGTTAAGAGAGAGGTTGGCCTGCTAATCCGCATTTTGGGTTGAATGACAAAACTACAGGGGAGGAAGGAAGGCTCTGCCCTTAGTCTCAGTCGCATCTACATTCAGGTATGTCTATCTGCTAATTTTCCCTTTAAATCCCTTGTGCAGCCATTCAGATATTTTGTCAAACATAGGTCCGAAGTGTCTAATTTGTAATGTTGGCTTTTACTTTTTTTGATGATTTTGTGTTTTTGGGTGTGTGGGCCTAGAACCAGAATTATCAACCCTTAAAGCTAAAATGACACATACTTTTCATTTGAGATGTCTAGTTGACCCAATAGGTCATGTCCGATCATGTCCCCAAAGATCATAGGCGTAGGCATGTTTCTACGCATCGCATGCTTCAAGTATAGAGGACATAGACATGTTTCTACACACTGCATACTTCAAGTATAGAGGACATAGACATGTTTCTACACATTGCATACTTCAACCACTATTTCCTGGGAGATCTTCAAGTATGATGGAGTCTTCTGACCTGATAAATAGAGGTTGGTACAACGTATTGTAGTACAATGAAGAACTTGTGATAAACGAGGAGTATCCTTGTGATAAACATGGAGGGTCCTTTTATTATTATGTGTGGTTAGCCATAGAGTAGCTTCCATGTTGGATTATCTACTATGAATACTATACACGTTAAGCAGCATTTTTGGCAGTGTTACCTATTTTCATAGAAGGAACACCTAGTTGGTATTGCTTAATTGTAAGTGCGTCAAATAAAAATTTACAAAGAAATGAAGTCTAATGTGTCAGATGGAATTGGAATTAGAAAATGTTGTTTTGATGTAAGTCATTCCAAGAATGGTGTCAATTGGCTGGAATTGAACTTTGTTGCTATGATCCAAGCCATTACAAGATTGAGTCAAGTGATTTGGTTTGGCTTAATGTTTTGATTCAAGTCATTCCAAACAGTGGGTCTCGGGATGCTTTGCGTGATGTCATATAGTATCTTTAATTGCTTTGAAATGTGTTGTGTTGTTTAGCCATGCTTTATGTGGTGTCTCTAGTATTGTTGTATTGATATGATGTCTTGTGTGATTTGAATTGTATGATATAAAACAAATAAAAGGGACTATAATCTAATCAAGACTAAATAAACAAAACAAAATAGCATTATATACTCTCCATATTGTTGAAAGTTGAAACAAATGTCTATGGTCTGCTCTTCAATCCGTGCTTAAATCAATCTGTCCGTCTCTCCTATGTAGGATCTTGAACAGCTTTGATGTGATAGATCCTAATACCTAATACACAAATTAGGCTCCAATTATTCTTTTAAGTCCTTACCTTGCTCAATGGGAATGATAATTTCCTTGAAGTTCTGGCGCTTCAAAATTCTAGCAATCTTATTGGAAATTTTTTAATGTAAGGAAAAAAATTTTAATGTAAGGAAATCTTAGCAGTTGGTCTGTTGAAACTTCAAGGTAATAGCATTATATATTCTCCATATTGTTGAAACTTGAAACAAATGTCTACGGTCTGCTCTTCAATCCTCGCTTAAATCAATCTGTCTGTCTCTCCTATGTAGGATCTTCAACAGCATTAAATCAATCTGTCTGTCTCTCCTATGTAGGATCTTCAACAGCATTGATGTGATAGATCCTAGTACACAAATTAGGCTCCAATTATTCTTTTAAGTCCTTAGCAATGATAATTTCCTTGAAGTTCTGGCGCTTCAAAATTCTAGCAATCTTATTGGAAATTTTTTAATGTAAGGAAACCTTAGCAGTTGATCTGTTGAAACTTCAATCCTCTGCCAATGTGTTTGCGCACCAGTTGTTTTGTGGAAACTCTTCTTATTTGTTTTCTACTGCATCCATCCTTTCTGAAGACCTCAGCCAAGAGCTTTTTCTTTTGTTCCAAATGCTTCTTATGCGAGAATTAAAAGCTTTTGTCACTAATGTTTTTTTAAGAACGGCCTCTTTCTGAGCTGTGTGGTGATGAGATGAGACATGCATGCATGGATAAGCATATGTATAAACTTGGAGTGCAAGGAAACCATCCACTTTATTTTAAATGAGATCATCTACGAAGGGCAGTCATTCCAATTCCTAGATCTATTCAGATTGCTATTAAGCTGCTAATCAACTCTTTGAAAGAAAGTGAACATATGAATGAGATATTAATGGATTGTGGTAACCATGTTGTAATACTTGATTACAGAGATATGTGATTATGGTACTTTGTTTACTTCTACGAAAATAAACTGTTGACATATTTATTATACTTGAAATTGAAAATTTTTAGATATAATTTAGGTTAGTCCTCCCTCCCTAATATTGGATCTAATTAGAGTGGGGGTCAGATTTTGACACTAAAAAAATCCATGAGCTCCAATATGCACATTGCAGACCATTAGAATCCTGCATAAACTGTCATTTTGTTAATTTTCCTTTTAAATCCTGTGCACATTCATTGAGACATTTTGTCAAACAATTCATGTCTTGTCTGTTGCTTGTTATGGTCTATCTGATGTGACCAAATAAAAAAATGGGTGTATCTTTTTCAAATGCTACACCCTCTTTATTATGTTTCTCGAGGTAATTGCAATTGTAACAGTAAAAAACATGATTGCTTAGATACATGACTGGTTTTACCATCTGTGATTCTACTAAAAGTTGTGTGGAATTAGCCTGATCGATATAGTATCCACTATTTTCGTTGTAAGCTGTCAAATATAGATACCTCAACTGTTGCCTTTGCTCCACTTGTTTTCATTTTCTATTCTATACTATGCATCTATTATAAGAAGAATAAATCTGGTGGTGTGATTTAGCTTCAATAGCTGATTCTTCTGAATGGTGAATATGCTTTTTTCGATAGCAGTGTTTAGAGTGAATCACGAATATGAAGAAACGGTCTGAATGGTTCCTTCATCAAGTCCGGCCTCAATCAAGAGGTCCTTCAGGCTGAGGATTCTTCACAATCAAGAGCCCTTGATTGACTTTAGGAGCCCATATGGATACAGTTGGGTGAATGGATACAGCCAACTGGATCTGAAATTTTTACAGTACCACTTTCATCATCTGCACACCTTACTTTTAATTGTAGCCGCATTCAGAGTAGCATGCAACTCTATTTCTGGGGCTACCATCATGAACAGTTATCTATATAATTTCTATCTATTAATTTAAACAATTTTCTCTGTTTTTCAATATTTACATTTTTTTACAAATTTTTTTTTGTTTCCTTGATTCTGTAAGGTTTGGAAAACATACCTGCAATCTTTTATCCTATTGAGCTCTACATTAAAGCAGCCGGAAATCACCGTAGGGCATTGTTGATCTACATTGATCAATTATGTAAAATTTTTAGTTTATCCTACACAACTTTTGCTATATTGAACTATGGTTTGAATTTGTTGATCTACCAAGTTAGGAAAAATGAAAATAACTGAAGCAAAGGCAACAGATGTACTATGCAGTGTTAATATTTTTTATTTTTTCTATTCTGTACTATGCAGTGTTAAATTATAAGCTTCTTGAACTTATGTTGCCTGCGGCCATGGTTTTTATCGCTGGTTTCTTTTTTCTGCCTTGCTTTCCTTTTCCTTATTCAAATTCTCCTTCCCCAAATTTTGATGCTCTGGATCAATTCTCCCATTGTAGGTCGTTATTGGAAAACATGAATTAGTAATTGGAAAATGTTTTACTCTAATAGATCTTTACTATAATAAATGGATAGCGATAACCATGTCGTAAGTTGACTACTGATATTAGATATATGTGAAAAAAAGAACTATAACATATTTATTATACTTGAAACTGAAAATTAATTTTAAAGGTAATTTAGGTTAGTCCTCTCTCCCTAATATTGAACCTAATTGGAGTGAGTATCATATTTTGACACTTAAAAAAATCCATGAGCTCCAATATATAGACCACTACAATCCTACGTAAACTGACCTTTTGTTAGTTTTTCTTTTAAATCCCTTGTGCAGCCATTGAGACATTTTGTCAAACAATTCATATGCCTTCTGTCACTTGTTATGGTCTATATGATGTGCCCAAATCATGAATTGGGCGTATCTTTTTCAAAATGCTTTGCCCCCTTTATTATGTCTCTTGGGATAGTTGCAATTACAACAGTAAAAAAATTCATCGCTTCGATACATGACTGGTTTTACTATCTGTGATTCTAATAGTGATGTGTGGAATTAGCCTGATCAATATGTTATCATTTTTGTCATAAACTGTCAAATATAAGAACAAATTTACAGGCCTCAATACCTCAACTGTTGCCTTTGCTTCACTTATTTTCATTTTCAATTATGTACCATGCATCTGTTATAAGAAGAATAAATCTGAATAAATCTGGTGGTGTGATTTAGCTTCAATGGCTAATTCTTCTGAACAGTGAGTATGCTTTTTCAATAGCAGTGTTTAGAGTGAATTGTGAGTGATGAAAATGCATGCATTTGTAGCCTATCCCTGATCACGAATATGAATAAATCCTAATCCTTTTGGTCTCAATG
This sequence comes from Cryptomeria japonica, assembly GCF_030272615.1. Taxonomy (NCBI): domain Eukaryota; kingdom Viridiplantae; phylum Streptophyta; class Pinopsida; order Cupressales; family Cupressaceae; genus Cryptomeria; species Cryptomeria japonica. Next base: position 267,834,530 of record NC_081415.1, read on the forward strand.
GCTTCTCCATTGAGTCTGGCCATCAAGAAGTCCTTCAGGCTGAAGATTCTTCACAATCCAGAGCCCTTGACCAACTTTAGGAGCCCAGATGGATAAAATTGGGTGGGTGGGTACAGCCAACAGCATTCTTATCTTCCTTGACACTATCTCTCTGCAAGATGATAGGTGTGGGTTCTGGTCTCTTCCTTATTTGTATTCTTCTATGCAAGATCATTCTGAGGCTTCTTTGTTTTTTCATTAACCTCAATGGTGTTTACAATCTATACTTGATCAGAATTTCTTCGAAAATCTACAATTAAATGCTTATAATTTTGACAGTCCAGTGCAATGCAGTCATGCACAGCTGAAAAATGTTGTAATTGCTTCCACCAACTTGTGAACATGTTCGAATAATAAGATAAGATAATAGTTTTTTTTACTACTGTCAAACCTATGGAAGCCCCTTCAATAAGAGAGATTCGTGGGTTTAATGGTTTTATCATCTTTAACACCTAGACTTAACATGCCACATGACCTGATACGCACCAAAACAAATATATAAAAAATAAATAGAGTTTGATATAGTTAGTTTTAATGGCGTAATCTATGTTGGTTGGTAGCGTAGTCATGGTAGAGTTTAGGTAAAGAAAAAGGGAAAGCAAATCTACAAGAAGAATTTAGTTGGAACCGTGGATTAGCTTGATGCCTGAGAGTATAACCAACACGTAAGGATTTGCTTTGTGGACGGCCTCTGCTCCAGTCTGCATCTATTTACACCAATCATTTTGGTTTTGCTTTGGACCTCTGAGTTCATTTCTTAGACTCGTTCCCACAACCTGACTAGTCCCGTTGAACGTTGAAGCCACTATTGTCCGGACTATAATCCATACATCTGACTTAAAGTCCTTGTCCCAAAAGAATCCATTGCCATCCGATTTACTGCAACACCATCCAGGTCTGCTGATACGATTGTCCAAGATCACCTTCACATTGCTGGATCCCAAGCTTGAGGCCACTATTTTGTATACCAGTATAACAGATAAGTCAAGAAGATCTGAACTATGGATTTGTGTGCCTGATTCTGCATATGTGAGGCTTTTTTTTTTCTCCTGGACTGCCTGACTGTTATAGATCCCAGAGAAGGATCTGTGAACATGTAGAGAGCCCAAGTATTCATTAAGTATTTATGAATTAGATTCGTATGAAATTATAGAGCTTGTTATTCAAGTAAAACTCACTTTGAAATGGCTGTTGCAAAACACTTAATCTATCTTGCTAGAAAACTTGCATTTCTTGGTTGAGTCCAGTCCCCAGCAAGTACGCCATATGTTACATCCAATGCAACTTTTCCAATTCAAGTCATTCTCAGCAGCAAAAGCCAGAAAGCAATTTATGTATCTATTGTCATTGACATTCGTTCCCCTCTCTAATCTATTTCAAGGAACAATTATTTCTTGATGATGGTTAAGGAACACGCATATGGTCCTAATTTTAGTGCTTACAACAGAACTTTTCATTTTATGCATAACCAATCATGAACAAATATCTACATATAATTTCTGTCTATTATTTTAAATATTTTTCTTTGTTTTTCCAATATTTACAAAATCTTGCTATTTCTTTGTTTTTCCATTTTGAAAATATACCTGCAATCTTTTATCCTGAACTGTTTGATATAAATTCTATCCTTCCTAGAGCTCTGCATCTAAGCAGCTGGAAATCACCAGAGTCCATTGTTGATCTACTTGTTCTATGGGGTATTTTGAACGGGTCTGTAATTTTTTTATTTTTTCCTTTCCAACTTTTGCTATATTGAACTGTGATTTAAATTTGTCAGATCTACCAAGTTAGGAAAATGAAAATAAGTGAAACAGAGGGAACTGATGTACCATCGAGTGTTAATATTTTCATTTTCTATTCTGTATCATGCAGTGTTATAATCTTCTTGAACGGTGGGGGTGTCATCACTCTATCATTCCAGCAGCCTGACCCACCTTCGACCATAGTTTTCATCCCAGTTCTTTTTTTCTGCCTTGCTTTTTCCTTTTCCCTACTCAAATTCTCCTCCTACAAATCAATGCCCTGGACCAATTTTTTAGGTTGTTTTGTTACTGGAAAACATGCACTTGCATCTTTTAGTTATATTTCCAAATATTCATTGTCATTACCATCCTTGTGGAATCCCTATTCCTGTAAAAAATAAATGTATACATATATTGCTCGGGTGGGATGTGCTTTATGGAGAAGTGCTATTTTAGAAAGAAAATTGCACACAGTATAATTCAGAAATCTAGAGCATATTTTGTCGAAACTATCATTTTATATATTTGTATTACAGAATTAGGCAGTTTAGATTTTTGTTCTATTTGGAAGTTTTGGTGCATATGTAACATTGGGTGAGTATTCGTATATTTCCATTGAAGTTATTTATTGAATCTTCTTTACTTCAATAATATTAAATTTAATCGTTTTTTATTTTATTGGCTGGAAAACCAATCCAAATTAAACCATGGTTGACAGACTGTACAAATGTGTGAAAATTTAAATTTTTAATAGTTTAAATTACAAAGTTTAATATGTAAACTAATTTATTATTTAATGCCATTATTTTTATTTGGGAGGGGTTGATTCCCCCTTCCTAGGCTGCAAAGAATGGTCATAGCCATGGCCATCTTTTCAGTTTTCAGTTTTGTGTTAATATTTTTTTTAGTTTTTAGATTATTTTTTTCAATTTTTATTTTATTTCATTACCTTGTAACTAGACATTTGCGATGCAATGTAATTAAAATATCATAATATTCTTTTGGTAATATTGTAGCAATTAGTGTTGTGTTATTTTTCATTTGTGCTTATTTTGACATTTTGAAGCGACTTTTAAACTTTTATGCTTAGTGTGTTGCACTTTGGCATCTACTAGTTGTGCAAAGTGTGTTTGAATTTTAGGCATTTACTTTGTGTACTACATTCATTGTTAGAACTTTGACATTCATATTATGTTTATGTTTGAATTTTGGCATCATCAACTTTGACATCTCTATTGACTTTGACATTCCTGTTTTGTGTGTTTATATGAAGTGTTTGCTTGAGCTTTGGCATTTAGTTTGTGTGTTTGAACTTTGGTATATATATTAGTTATTTGTTTGAAGTATCTTCTAACCTTTTTTGTTTAGTGTGTTTAATTTTAACATCCACTATTTCTTTGTTGGAAGTGTGTATTTATGTTGTGCATATTTGAACTTTGTATGAAGTGTGGTTAAATTATTTTATCAAATTTTATATTTATCCTCTTATTGTTTGTTAGTTTGTGTGGGTGGGTGTGTTCTCACTTTTCAATCTTTGACACACTTATGTGCATGTTTGATTACTTTGTATGTGTGAATTGTGATTTTATTTTTCATATTTGTCTTGTGTTAGTTTAGCTAACTTTAAGTGAAGTGTGTGTTTTTTAACCTTGGCATTTACTTTGTGTATTTACTTTGTGTGTATTGAACTCTAATATTTACTACGTGTGTGGTTGGAACTAAATTTGTGTGAAGCATGTTTGAACTTGGACATTCATTTTGTTTGAGGAACTTGATTTTGCCATTCACTTTCTGCATGTTTGACCTTCCACATTCACTTTGTTTGATTACTTTTTGTGAAACATTTTCAAATTAGGCATGTGTTATTTTTTGTTTGTTTGTTCTTTTTTGGATATGTTTAAATTTGAGCATTTACTTTTGTATATGTGCAAATTGTGTCTAAATAAACTATATGTGAAATGTGTTTGAACTTAACATCTGCTTTAAATATGGATTGTGTGTATGAACAAGTTGCATGTGAAATATCATTTGACTTCGACAACAACTTTGTTGTGTTGTACTTTGGTATGTGTTTATATGCTTGAACTTTCAAATTCACATTGTGTGAATAATGTACTTTGACGTTCACCTATGTTGCATGTTTGAAGTATAGTGTGAAGTGTGTGTGAACTTTGCCATTCACCTATGTTGCATGTTTAAATTATAGTGTGAAGTGTGTGTGTGAACTTTGTCATTCACCTATGTTGCGTGTTTTAAATTATAGTGTGAAGTGTGTGTGAATTTGGGTATTTTTAAATTCAAGCATTTACTTTGTATATGTGCAAATTGTGTCTAAATAAATTATATATGCAAACTTTATGTAAAATGTGTTTGAATTTAACATCTGCTTTTAATATGGATTGTGTGTTTGAACAAATTGCATGTTTAAATTATAGTGTGAAGTGTGTGTGAACTTTGTCATTCACCTATGTTGCGTGTTTTAAATTATAGTGTGAAGTGTGTGTGAATTTGGGTATTTTTAAATTCAAGCATTTACTTTGTATATGTGCAAATTGTGTCTAAATAAATTATATATGCAAACTTTATGTAAAATGTGTTTGAATTTAACATCTGCTTTTAATATGGATTGTGTGTTTGAACAAATTGCATGTGAAATATCATTTGACTTCGACAACAACTTTGTTGTGTTGGTACTTTGGTATGTGTTTATATGCTTGAACTTTCAAATTCACGTTGTGTGAATAATGTACTTTGACATTCACCTATGTTGCATGTTTGAAGTATAGTGTGAAGTGTGTGTGAACTTTGGCATTCACTTATGCTTCGTGTTTAAATTATAGTGTGAAGTGTGTGAATTTCAGCATTCACTTAGTGAGTGTCTACTTTTTGTGAAATATTTTCAAATTAGGCATGTGTAAATTGTGTCTAAAACTATATGTGAAATGTGATTGAACTTCACATCTGCTTTAAAATTGTGTGTTTGAACAAATTGTGTGTGAAATGTCATGCGATTTTTAACGACGACCTTGTAGTGTTGTACTTTGGTATGTGTTTATTTATATGCTTGAACTTTCAAATTCACTTTGTTCAAATAGTGTATTTTGACATTCACCTATGTTGCATGTTTGAATTATAGTGTGAAGTGTTTGTGAACTTAGTTTGTTTTGTGCTTTGATGTGTTTGAACTCTGAGTGTTTATTTTTTGTGAAACATTTTCAAATTAGGCATGTGTTCATTTATGTGTGTTTGTACTTAGTATGTTTGAACAAACTCCATATGTGAAGAGAACTCAACTTTGGGTATTTTTAAACTTAAGAATTTACTTTGTATATGTGTCTAAATAAACTATATGCGCAATGCGTGTTTGACCTTCCAATATGCTTTAAATATGGATTGTGTGTTTGAACAAATTATGTGTGAAATGTCATTTAACTTTGACAACTTTGTTTTATTGTACTTTTAGTATGTGTTTATATGCTTGAACTTTCAGATTTACTATGTGTTTAGTATGTGAAGAGAACTCAACTTTGGGTATTTTTAACCTTAAGAATTTACTTTGTAAATGTGTAAATTGTGTCTAAATAAACTATATGTGCAATGTGTTTGACCTTCCAATATGCTTTAAATATGGATTGTGTGTTTGAACAAATTATGCATGAAATGCCATTTAACTTTGACAATTTTGTTTTATTGTACTTTTAGTATGTGTTTATATGCTTGAACTTTCAGATTTACTTTGTGTGAATAGTGTACTGTGACATTCACCTATCTTGCATTTGAATTATAGTGTGAAGTGTGTGTGAATCTTGCCATTCATTTTTGTGTTTGTACAATAATGAGTTTGAACTTAATTAATTGCTTACTTTCTGTGTGATTGAAGTAACTTTTTTGTGAAACATTTTTATATTAGGCATATTTAAAATTTAGCATTTAATCTGTCTCTAAACAAACTTTATATGATATATGTTTGAAGTTTGATAACCTTTTTTTTATGTTTTTAATTTGGCATGTGTATATTTTGAACTTTCATATTCATTACAGTGTGAGCATTAGTGGTTTGATTATCAATATTGTTCTATATTAGCAAGTGGTAGCGTAAACATGTTTGTTTTGTGCTTTATTTACATTTGTGTGAAGTACGTGTTTTATTTATTTATTGTTTATTGAACCCTGAGTTTGAATATTTGAATTGACTTTGGCACTTTCTTTGCATTTTATAAGTGTTTGAATTTTGGCATATGTTTAATATGTGTTCCATTTTACTAATTGTTTGTTTGAAGTGACTTTTAAGATTAAATGTTTAATGTGTGTTCCATTTTGGCATCCACTGGTTGTCGGAATTGTATTTGGAATTGTATTTGAACTTTAGGCATTTATTTTGGTAACTTTGGTATTCATTGGGTGCATTTATTTTGAAAACTATTTGTGTGCATGTTTAGATTTTGGCATATCCTTAATCTCCTTATATTGATTGAATGCATTCACTTTGTGTGTGTTTTTATATGAAGTGTATTCTTGAGCTTCATTTTAAACTTTCATGTCTAGTGTGTTTCATTTTGGCATTCACTAGTGTTGTTGGAACTATATATGAACTTTCCCATTTTGTTTGAGTGATGTTGACATCCTCCTTATATTGTTTGCTGGCATTCACTTCGATTGTGTAGTAAAAGCAAGTCATTAAAATAAGTGCAAAAATAGGTTATAAAATTGGGTCATTAAAATGAGTTCTAAAAATGCATAATCGAAATGGGTCAAAAAATGGGTCCTGAAAGTGGGTACTTAAAGTTAGTGGTATATTACAATTTTCATTGTATGCCCCTGACTCTTTTTGTGGTAGCAAAAAAACTTTCGCCACGAGCAAATAGATTTGAATATTTAAAAATAGAGATGTAAATGAGTATTCAAAATGGATCATAAAAAAGAGTACTAAAAATGGGTACTCAAAATAAGTAATAAAAATGGGTACTAAAAATTGTCATCAAAATAGGTGCTCCAAAATGGATCATAAAAATAAGTACTAAAAAAAGGGTACTCAAAATGAGTCATAAATGGGTTGTCAAAATGAATCAAAATGATTATAAAAGTGGGTCATCAAAATGGGTCATTAAAATGTATCATAAAAATGGGGCATCAAAATGTGTACTAAAATTTAAAAAAGGTACTCAAAATGAGTCATAAATAAATGATTCAAATTGGTTATAAAAGTGGGTCATCAAAATGGGTAATTAAAATTGATCATAAAAATGGGGCATGAAAATTGATCATAAAAATGTGTCATCAAAATGAGTACTAAAAACAGGTAATAAAAATGAGTACTAAAAAATGTCATCAAAATGGGTGCTCCAAAATGGATCATAAAAATAAGTATTAAAAAATGGGTCATCAAAATGGATACTAAAATTAAAAAAGGATACTCAAAATGAGGCATAAATGGGTTGTCAAAATGAATCAAATGGTTATAAAAGTGGGTCTTTAAAATATATCATAAAAATGGGGCATGAAAATTGATCATAAAAATGAGTACTAAAATAGGTAATTAAATGGGTATTAAAAGTAAGTTCTTAAAATGGATACTAAAAAGGGGTCATAAAAATAGATCATATAAATAGATCATAAAAATGAGTCATCAAAATGGACCATAAAAATGAGCCATAGAAGTATACTAAAAATGAGCTATATAAATTGGTCTTAAAAAAATGGTACTAAAAATAGGTCATAAAATAAACTATAAAATTGGTCCTAAAATTGAGCAATAAAAATGAGTCATAAAATGGGTTATAAAAATATATTATAAAATTGATACTAAAAATTGGTCATCAAAATGGATACTCAAAATCACTAAAAATGAGTAATAAAAATTGATCATAAAATGGGTATTGAAAATAAGTTGTTAAAATATGTGATAAAAATGGGTACTTAAAATTGGGCATAAAATAGGTTATCAAAATGAGTACTAAAAAAATGGGTACTCAAAGTGGGTCATCAAAATTGGTCATCAAAATGGGTTATAAAAATGGGTCATTAAAGTTGGTCATTAAAGTTGGCCATGAAAATGGAATCATAAAGAAATGGTACTATAAATAGGTATTAAAAATGGATATTCAAAATCGTTAAAAATATTATTAAATTGGATACTAAAAATCAGTCATAATTTTTTTTATGATTTTTATTATTCATTTTTAGTATCTACTTTTATGACTTATTTTAATAACCTATTTCTATGACCCATTTTTTGTATTCTTTTATGACCCATTTTTAACTTTTAAATACTCAATTTTAATGATTAATTTTCGTGACCTATTTTTATTACCTAATTTTAGTACCTATTTTTATCTCATTTTTAGTGTCCATAAATGTATGACCTATTTTTTATGACTCATTTTATGTCTTATTTTTTATGACTCATTTTTATAACCCATTTTTTGTATCCATTTTTTATGGCTCGTTATAAGTACCCATTTTTATTGTCCATTTAGTATCTATTTTTAATACCCATTTTTATGAATAACTTTTAGTACCCATTTTTATGATCCATTTTTAGTAACCATTATATGACCCATTTTTTATGATTCATTTTTAGTATATGACTCAATTTTAATACCCATTTTTATGGTCAATTTTTAGTACCTAATTTTATGACCTATTTTTATATCCATATTGAATACTTTTTTTTAATGACCCTTTTTTAGGATCCAATTTAGTGACTCGTTTTAATGACCCAATTTTAGTACTCTATTATTAGACTTATTTCTTATGACTCATTTTTAGTACCCATTTTGATGATCCATTTTTGCTACCTCATTATTAGTCTTTTTTTTATGACCCATTTTTAGTACCCATTTTGATTATCCATTTTTACTCCTCATTTTTATGAGTTATTTTTAGTACCCATTTTTATGATCCCTTTTTAATAACCCACTTTTTAGTATCCACTTTTATAACCCATTTTTAATAACCATTTTTATAACCCATTGTAACTACTTTTAGTATCAATTTTTATCATTTTTTATACCCATTTTGAGTACCTTTTTTATTACTATTTATAGTATCCATTTTTAGTAACCATTTTTTATAACCCATTGTAAGTACCTGCTTTTAGTATCAATTTTTATCATTTTTATACCCATTTTGAGTACCTTTCTTATTACTATTTATAGTACCCATTTTTATTATCCATTATTATTAGTACCCATTTTTAGTATCTATTTTTATGACCCATTTTTAGTATCTATTTTTATGACCTACTTTTCGTATCAATTTTTATCATTTTTTATACCCATTTTGAGTACCTTTTTTATTACTATATATAGTACCCATTTTTATTATCTATTTTTATGCCCCATTTTTATGTTTCATTTTTAAGACCCAGTTTTATGTTTCATTTTTAAGACCCATTTTTATGATTCAATTTAATAACCCATTTTGATGCAGGAGCCTATTATGTTTTTTGCATTTCTAGATACTCATTTGGACGAATAAGGGATTCCAACTTTCAGAATTGACCAGCTGCTTTTTCTAGCCAACGTGTTATTTTTAGAAAGTTTTAATTTGAAGGTAGATGGAGCCCAAATTTTGCGGGAAGCTTGAGAACGAAAAAACAAGCACTTTGGCGAAAGAATTAGGTTAAAAGCTATTCAAGTTTTAGTTTCCTGAAAAATTAAAAAAATTCCTCCGAGTCAAATTTGAGGCATTAAGTGGCTCTAAAAATGGCGGAAATCGACAAAGCGAATTTTTAGCATATTCTCCACTTAGAGAGCTTTTTGACTCTTCAAACAATGTATCAATCTGATCATGGATTCAAAAGTTATGGCTGTCGAAAGTTGGACCATTTTTCGAAAAGTTTCTAGTTTTCAAATTTGGCTCAATTTTGAAATTCAAATTGTATGTTTTGGCACTAGATTGCTCAATTTTAATTTTAAATTGTATTTTTGGCTCCAAAATAGAGGGGAGGCTATTTAGGACTCATTGATGCAACTTGTGAGTTGAGTTTTGGCAAGTGAGATTTTGGAGAGTTGTTGGATGTGAGTTGTAAGTTGGAAAATTTGCATTGTAAGGGTTTCCAAAAAGCTCTGTAGTTGTAAGCTGTTGTAGGTTGTTGCAGCCTGTGAGGATTATTTCCTCTTGAATGTAATTGTATGTTTTGAAGATAGTTTTCAAATAATAGTGATAGCCTTTTATTGCAATTTGTTGTGTTTTTATGTGTCTCGGGTTTTGCTCTTGTCACATTTTTAGTACATTTCTCATTTTAAAACCCATTTTTATGACCCATTTGTAATACTATTTTTTTGTATCCATTTTAATAGCCTATTTTATGGCCCAATTTTAGCACCTGTTATTTATGACCCATTTTTAATATCCATTTTATCAATACCCATTTTGACGACTCATTTCAAAATACTCATTTTTATGACCCATTTTGAGTACTCATTTTTAATAATCTATTTTTATGACTCATTTTTAGTACCCATTTTAATGACTTATTTTTAATGTGTTTATTTGAAGTGTGTGTTTGAACTTTAACATTTAATGTGCTCATCATGTGTTTGAATTTTGGCATAAATTAATTGTTTGTTTGAGTTATCTTTTATATTATTTTTTGTGTGTATGTTTGGCATCCACTAGTTGTATGTTAGAAGTGTGTTTGAACATTAGGCATACATTTTGTGTATATTTATTGTTTGAACTTTAGCAATCACTTTGTGTGCATGTTTAAATTTTTGCTCTTATTTTTTTAATTTTATTTGAAATGTGTGAGTGAACTTAGACATCTCCTTATTGAGGGAGGGAGGTGAAGGGGTAGTCTATTTGAACTCATTGTCACTTTCAAAAGAGTGTTAACTTCAACCTTTATGTACATGTTTAAACTTTGGTGCATTTTCATTATATATATGTAAAATGTGTTTTAAATTTTGACATTCATCTTGTGTGTGTTGTGTTTACTTCAAGTGTGATCTTTCTATAAGTATATTTTAACTTTGGCATTTACTTTGTGTGTGGTTGAACTAATTTTTGCATTCACATTGTTTGTGTTTTTGCTTAGGCATGTTTGAACTCCAACATTTAATTTGAGTGAAATTTTATAAACTTTGACATTTGCAAAGTAAATGGTTGAACTAATTTTGGCATTCACATTGTTTGTGTTTTTACTTAGGCATGTTTGAACTCCAACATTTAATTTGAGTGAAATTTCATGAATTTTGACATTTGTGTTTATCTTTGAACTTTGTGTGGTGTGTTTTAACTCTGTCGCGTTTCAGAAAATTCCACGTGCAACATGTTTGTACTTTTTGTTTTGGAGTGTACAAAATAACTTTAATTTACACTTTGACTGGAATGTATATATAAACAACCTAGGCATTTTAAAACTTCATTTAATCTGAGTGGAATTTTATAAACTTTGGCATGTGTGCGGCGTATATTTTAAATTTGTCACGTTTGAAAAAAATTCCACGTGCAATATGTTTGCACTTTAGCATGTTTTACAATTTTAGCATTCAATTAATGTATGTAGTTGCACTTTTTGTTAAGTATGTTTGGAATTCAGTTTTATTTATTTATTTTTCTTTGCATTTGTATTTAAAGTTAAATTTGACATTCATTGCATGTGTGCAAACATGTTGGAAAGTTCTTAAACATTCTTTTTTTCTATCATTTGCGTGGAGTGTATGAAAGAGCTTTGATTTACACCTTGGTCGGAATGTACATTGTATAAACAACCTTTAATGATGTTCACTTTGTGTGGATGCATGCATATTTGTGTGTGTGCTTATGTATGGTTGGAAGTTAACTTTGTGTGGTTTGTGTGATTGAACTAATTTTAGAATTCACGTTGTTTATGTTTAAAACAAAACTGGCATTCACTTTAGATGGTGTGTGTGTTTTAAACTTTGTCATATTTGAACAAACTCAGTGTGTGTTTGAGGTTTACATTGGCATTCACCTTATGTGTGTGGCTATGTTTTAGTATGTTTAAACTAGTTTTTATTTTGTGGTTATACTTTGTGTGAAGTATTCTTGACATTATATAGGTGTGTGATAACTTTGTTTGATATGGAATTGATGTGTTGTGTATGATTAAACTTTGATATTCACTGTGTGTGTGTGTGTGTGTTAAAATAAATTTTGATATTCAATTTATGTGGAGCACATGTGTGTGTGTAACCACAAACATTTTTGTTTTAAAACTAATTTGTGTTCACTTTTTGTGAATTGTGTGTCTAATGTCTATAGGCAATCTTGCATCATAAAAAAAAGATTTTGTTTCTCTTTCCATTTAATTTTATTATGTTCCTATTAGTTTTTGGTGGTTTACTTTAAGAGAATTTTCAAACTCATTTTTTGTCAATTTGAGAACATCATATACAAGATAGGACTAATAGGTAGTTGGAGTTTTAATTTCATGAAAACTGGACCAAAAATGCTTAAGTTATGGTTGATTGGAGGCTTTGATAGCATCAAGAACTAAATCGAATGTTAAGGGGGTCCCTAAAATCCCAAAACCCCTAATAAATTTTAGTTCCTATCTTAAGCCTCAACTATTATGATTCCCACTAAAACCCCCAATAAAAAGGAATCTTTCACAAGTTCTCAGATCATTGATATTCATTGATTAGTTTTGGGTAGGTCATAAGCTCTGATAAAGTGGAAGGAAATGAGGATTATTTTGAAGTTCAATTGTTCCAAGTGGAGTAGGAACCCTTGACAAAAACTAAGGTCATTTGGTTCCTAGTTGAGTTGGACTATTGACAATAAAGTGTTGGTGCTCCTATTCACAATTGTGGGAGAATCCTTGACAAAGGTAAGGATCGTATGGTTCCTGAAGAGGAAAGAATGATTGATAAGGTGATTAGTTCTTGGTTCCCCTTCGAATGGGAAACCTTGACAAAGTTAATTTAGTGAAGATAAACACTTATTATTAACATAATGCTTAGTGAGTTAGCTTCATTTTCATCTCCCAAAAAGTCATTCCAAATAGTTTGCATGCTCATAATAGTTGTAGATCCTTAAAATTCATAACATTCCCTAGAATAGATTTACCTTTCCTTCATTTTAATATCATCTTTGCATTCATTCTCCATCATTACCTTAAATTATCTTTGCACAGTTATAGATTTGCCTGTCAATTTCATCATAGATTCCCTCATTCTCCTAGTTTCAAATTGCATTTTGCATTTAGATCTTAAAGTCAAAAACCTTGGAATCCAAGGAGAAAAACAACAAAAAACATAGGCCATATCATCCATTTGCATCCCAAAAATTCCAAAGTTCCAAAAAAATAAATAAATTTAGCATAGATCATAGTGCATATGGTTGAGACACAATCCCAAATCTCTAGGAGATAGCGCAATGTAATGGAAGAAACACCTTTGAAAATATCACAATCAAAGTCAATGCAAATCATAACATCATGCTACCAATCTTCAGTCCATAAATAGGTCTGAACCCACAACCTCAATTTGACATAGGACTTGACTTCCAACAATGAGATCACAAGAAGGAAATAGCCCCTTAACAACACCGATCCACTTATCTCCAATTCTAGATTTGGAACCATCAACCCAAGGCTATATGCAACCAAGACCTTTTTCAGGAATGGAACCCATTTTGTATCCAGACTTTAGCCTGAATCTTCCCTAAACATAAACATGCAATCAGGAGCATTATCTGATTTAGAATCCTCACATGAAAATTGCCTATCTTTAACTAAAGTGTCGCAAAAACAAATCAACATAGCTATAAGTGACCCACAAATCATTGAAACTTTAGACAAACTAATCTTCACAGTCTCATTACAATTCATTAATCGACTCAAGGAAAAACTAGCCTCAACATCTAAATATCAAACTACAATAGGAGAACATGGATTGCAAGAACATGCACAATAGGCTCAACAAATAGTTCAAATTTATCTCCCTCAACAAATAGATCAAACTTTAGAACACACTAAAGAAGACCTCACATTGACAAGAATCCCTTAAAGACATCCTTCAAAAAGTTTGATAATCCCTTATTCACTACTGCATCATCAACATAATAGATGGAGCCCTATAAGATGTTGGTATCACAAGTAATGATAGGAACCTTGGAAAGTACTATCCGACTTCCAAAATCAAATCTTCAACAAACCCTGATCCAAGCAGTTACATATACAATAGGGATGCCATATATCCCCCCCTTGAATGAGACTGCACAAATGACTCCCCTAACACAAACAACAAATGGTCAAGTCCAAATACAATCCCATGAACCAACAACGAGTGCACTACTTAACATTCCCACAACACAAGTCAACACTAATATACAACAAAACCAACCAAGAAATGTTCTTCCCCAAGGAGTAAACATGATATCCTAATTAGGCCTCATAAATATCAAAAAAGAAAAACCGACATGCTTGACAACTTCTTTAGACAATTAGGGTATACACAACCAACTACTCAAGAACAAAATGTTGCTACACATTACCAATGACAAGTACAAGCAACTAGGCAAATTGGTGCTCCATATCAAAATACAGGATTAACACATCAAGTAACACAACAACAACAACAACCAATTGTTCAACCAAATCAATTAGGCCAACAACAACTATCCACGCCTCAATATCAAAAACAAATATCTCAAGTTCCTTGATTCCAACAACAAATAACCCAATCCGAAACTCAACAACAAATACCGGTGACACAAATGCAACAACAACACTAGCCATTGCTAACAATTCGAACTCAACAATAAATTGTCCAACAAATGTGACAATTCCAACCTCAATTTCCAAATGCAATGCAATTTCCACAATTGTACCAACAAAATCAGTATCAAGACACTACTGTAGTGCAGTATGGTGACCCATACCAAGACACACCAATCGCTAGTGCACCTCAATCCATTATTCTTACGTATCAAGAACAAAACCCACTCAGAGGAACGATATATAGACAACGAGGACATTCAGGGATGAACGATGAACCTATGAGACGAGAACCTCCTGACACCCTGACGTAAAAAATAGAGAAACTATTCAAGTAAGTTGAGGCATTACAAACAAGAGGAACCAAAAGAAGTTACACATTGCAAGACTTATGTCTTAATCCTTCTGACAAAAGTCTGTACATGCCTCCTTTCTCGATAAATTTCAGTGTCCCTAAATTTGATAAATACCAAGGAAAAGGAAACCCAAAAGATCACATCAGAGAATTTCATTTGCCACCTTGCCTTCAATATCGCCAATGAAATAAATATGATTGATCTTTGCACTACCAAACAAAAAAACAAGAGAATCCTTTGTCACATTCTTACAAAGATGGTGAAACTTAGTTAGTCGTTGTCCATTCGACATCCCTGAAGAACAACAAGTCAACCTATTTATTAAGAATGTAGTACTAGAACTAATACCACTCAACAACAAGATCATGTGACCAATACCATGCAACAAAATCAACAACGAATACCTCCTCGAAACAAAGACACACCTCCTCGCCAATCACACCATTACAAGAACCCATTGAATCTGTTTTGAAACAATTACTCCAATCAAATCTTGTACAACTACCCAAGATTAGAAATGAACCAACAATGAAACCCAGCTGGTGGAACGACAATCGGAATTGTGAATATCATCGCACAAAAGGACATAAAACCCTTTCTTGTTTCCAGTTAAAACATCTGATACAAGATTTAATCGATCAAGGTTTAACTGAGATAGATATCTAGCAGGGTGAATGCTAATGATTAGAGTTGTGCTAGCAACAATTCCCAACTATATTATGTCAGTTTTACCAATGCCAAAAGGGGTAATAGCTGAGATTGAATCCACTCTAAATAACTTCTTGTGGAAGGGTAAAATACTTCACAAAATAAAATCCACCTCTTAGCATGGGATAAATTTTGCACTCCCAAAGGTTTGGGTGGAGCAAGAATCCAAAATATTAAGTTAAGAAACAAATCTTTGGGTGTTAAGATGTTGTGGAAAGTTTACACTAATAGAAATTTCATCAGAGCAGAGTATTTAGATTCAAAAGAACCAGAAAGGATTTTTACCATTTTGGATCCACCAAATATCTCCCCAATGTTGAATTTTATGTTATCTTGTAGAAATATTTCTTCCAAACTTGTCCTGGTTAATTCATAATGGACTGAAATCTTCTTTTGGGAAGATTCGTAGAATGGCTATCCTCCTATTGACAAAATAGTTGATCTCGAGGACATCAAAAGAATGCTAAAAGTGTGTTGTGGCAGTAAAGTTAGGGATTATATTTCTATTTCTTCAGTGAAAGGGGTGCCTAGTGCATCATGGAAGAATGTTAGCAGTATTCTTGCACCCATTTCTCAACAACAAAGGTTGATCTCAGAACTGAATATGAGAATGTGATATCATTTGGATTAGAGTTGGACCCGTTACTGAAGATTTAACATTGTAAGTCCTAGACCTTTATCCTGCTTACAACATGAATCTAGGTCACCCCTAGATACATGTCATGAAAGCAATCACATCTACATATCAATAGTGCATAAAATTCTCATACAATGGAACAAAGATCACCATTTTAGGAGATTTGGATCCTTTTCAATTTTGTGCAAACTTGAAAGGAACTTTTGAACAACAAGTGTGGTGCAAGATCACCGGCCTAGTTCTTACCAATTGGGTAGTTTTCAGTGGCATTGCTTGAGAGTGTGGCATTTCTTCATGTTTGAGTGTTTGCCATTGTGGTTTTGCGTTTATTCTCTTGTTTTCATGGTCTTTACCGTGTTTGAGTTTCATAGCTTTTGGCTTTGTTTCTAGTGAGATGTGGATTCCAATATTGTCCCGGTTGATATGTTCTTACCAGTTAGCCTGGTTGTATGTTGAGCAAAGATGATTTCGGGTTGCGGTTGATCTTCGTGACTTGCGGATCGTTTGAGGTGTTGCTTTGGGCCTTGGCCGGTATTCTCGAAAGTTTGTGCATCGTTTTATGATTTGGAGATGGTTCCTAGTGATTTGAGTCGACATGTTACTGTTACACATTTCATGAACCGGTTGGTCTTTAGGCCAACTTCATTGAGTTGTAATTATTTGCAAATGGTATAAATGGAAGCTTGGGAATCATTTAAAAAGAAAGGAGAAGTCAGAAGATTGAAGACAAAGCTTTGAGATTGAGCGAAGATGTAGAACGGGCGAGATTCTGATCTGGTAGGACTGAGGATGGAAGGCTGAGGTCTGGATTATGATAGAACCGACAGATTGTTTCTGGAGGCCAACTTGATGTGTAGATGATCTACGGATCTTGTAATTGCATTGTAAGCATTGTTTGTACCCTGGCCTGCGATCCAGGATGTGGCATGTATAATTCTTCAAATTGTAATAAGATTCATTCACATTGTTTACCAGTTATGTGTTATGTGTTGTTATCGGTTGTTCTTCTTGTTGTTTTTGGCACCTTGTTACCAATTATTGATATGTTTTGCATGGTTTATGTGTTTAACTGCAAGGTTGGGTTGTCCTTCATTGGATCTCCCTCCCTTGACTGTGTCAAAGTGCCTATAAATAGAGAAGCTTTGCCATCTATTGATACTTCTCAAGACACAGATCCTTAAACATTGGCAAAATTGTCTAAAGTGAAATTCAAGATTGAAGATCGGGGATGCAAAGAATACACTATGACATAGACATTCCACATCGAAAAGTTGCCTACTTCTCCTAAATCCTATGGAAAGCTACATCCCATGTACAAAGAACCCAAAGTCACCATTCAATATCAACCTCGCACTACTTTCACAAAACGGGGAGACCATAACGAAGAAGAGATTAGTGGCTTTACAAAGATGAAGAAGATATTCCACCTATACAGTTGCCTATAGAAAAATATGGTAAAGGATTTACCATCATGCAAAAAAAAGGTTATAACAAACACAATGGTCTTGGCACAAACAAACAAGGAATTTTAGAAAGTATATATCCAATTGAGAGAGCAGTGCCACACCAAAGGACTTGGATTTAAACCCTTGCAAATTGGTCCACCCAATGTCAAAATAATCTCATATGAAACAGTATGTCCTCTCGACGATGAAAAGACACCTAAATAATACCTTGAAGAATCTAATTCCTTTTCCTTTAGCCTTTACGCCCTAAATGATATTTTCATTGATCCAAATGAGCTTGGATTTATAACCCATTTTTATGACCCATTTTAAGTGACTCATTTTTTCTACTACTTTTAATACCCACTTTTATGACCCATGTTGAGTACCCATTTTTAGTACATTTTTTATGATCCATTTTTAGCACTCATTTTAATGACTCATTTTTAGCATCATTATTTATGACCTATTTTTAGCACTCATTATTTATGATCCCATTTTAAGAATCTATTTTTTAGTACTCATTTTTATGACCCATTTTCAGTATCCATTTTAAAACAATTAGGTAGTGCATATGTAAACAAATCAAACATGCACACGCATTTATAAAATGTGAACAAGTGTCAAAAATCAATTCAAAAATTCAAACATTGGCTTTAATAAGTAATTAATAAATCAAAGCTCATACAAACTCAACATAAATGACAAATGAATTCCAAAATAAAGCACAAAACATAATTGATAATTAGACCATTAATATTCACTTCCATAATAAATAAATCAAAGTTCACTTAACACTAATTATATTACAACTTGCTAATAACACAACATTCATAATTAAACCATTAAAAAGTTCAATGCACTAATTATATAAGTTCAAGCTTCAAACATATATCATATATCTAGTTTGTTTAAAGACCAGTTAAATGTTATAGTTTAACTATGCCTAATTTAAAAATATTTTCACAAAAAAATTTAACCACACAAAAACTAAACAATCAAGTTCAAACACATACAAAGTGAATGTCAAAGTTCACACACACTCCACACTACAGTTCAAACATGCAACACAAGCGAATGTCCAAAGTACACTATTCACACAAAGTGAATTTTAAAGTACAAGCATATAAACACATGTCAAAGTACACTATTCACACAAAGTGAATTTTAAAGTACAAGCATATAAACACATACCAAAGTACAACACAACAAAGTAGTTGTCAAAGTCAATTGGCATTTCACACGTAATTTGTTCATACACACAATCCATATTTGAAGTTCAAACACAGTTCATATAGATTATTTAGACACAATTTATAGATATACACAAATTGAGATCACTTCACATATGGAGTTTGTTCAAACACACAAAAAAATGAGCACATACCTAATTTGAAAATGTTTCACAAAATGTTAACACACAAGTTCAAACACATCAAAGTACAAATCACACAAAGTGAATGCAACATAGGTGAATGCCAAAGTTAATATACTATTCACACATGAATTTGAACATTCAAGCATATAAACACATACCAATTTGGTACAACACAACCAAGTTATCAAAGTCAAATAATATTTCACACATAGTTTGTTTAAACACACTCCACATTTAAAATTAATTTGAGGTTCAAACACATCAAAGTACAAAACACACAAAGAAGTTTACAAACTTCACACTATAATTCAAACATGCAACATAGATGAATGTCAAAATTAATACACTAGCTCCACATTTAAAGTGAATCTAAAGTTCACACACATTTCACACAATTTGTTCAATGACATACTTCATACATACAAAATAAATACTAAATTTTAAATATGCACATAAGTGAATATCAAAGTTAGTGAGTGCACTCACACAAAGTGAATGCCAAAATCAAAACTCTTCACACAAAATGAATGTAAGTAAATACCAAAGTTAAAACGCACTTCACTTAAAGTTAACTCAACTACACACAAGGTGAATATAAAAAAGTCAAATCATAATTCACACATACAAAGTTTGAACACTCTTCAATTTGGTACAACACGACAAAGTTATCAAAGTCATATAACATTTCACACATAGTTTGTTCAAACACACTTCACATTTAAAATTAATTTGAGGTTTGAATACCAAAGTTTACACACACTTCACACTATAATTCAAACATGCAACATAAAGGAATGTCAAAGTTAATACGCTATTCACACAAAAGGATTTGAACGTTCAAGCATATAAACACAACAAGGTTGTCAAAGTCAAATGGCATTTCATGCATAGTTTGTTCAAACACACTCCACATTTGAAATTACACAAACACATTTCACACAATTTGTTCAATGACACTTCATACATACAAAATAAATACTAAATTTTAAATATGCACGTAAGTGAATGCCAAAATCAGAACTCTTCACACAAAATAAATGTAAGTAAATGCCAAAGTTAAAACATGCTTATCTTAAAGTTAGCTCAACTACACACAAGGTGAATATAAAAAAGTTAAACCATACTTCACACATACAAAGTTTGAACACTCTTGAAAGTGACATTAAACACATCCACCAAAAAATAAGAGGATCAAATAATTTAACCACTTTTTAAAAAGTTAGTTCAAGTAAATTTAACCACACTTTATACAAAGCTAGTTCAAATAAATTTAACCCACACTTTATATAAAGCTAGTTCAAATAAATTTAACCACACTTTAAACAAAGTTAGTTCAAATGCACACACCATAAGCCAAAGCCAATATAAAGAGATGCCAAAGTTTCACACACACATACACTTCACACAAAAATTAAAAATATAATAAGAGGATGTCAAAATTCAAACATGAACATAAAGTGAATGTCAAAGTTCTAACAATAAATGTACACAAAGTAACACACTTTGCACAACTAGTAGATGCCAAAGTGAAATACAAACATCAAAATTTAAAAGTTACTTCAAACAATTAATTAGTGTGTGCCAAAATTCAAACACACTTTGCACAACTAGTAGATGCCAAAGTGAAATACAATAAATATAAAAGTTTAAAAGTTACTTCAAACAAATAATTAGTGTGCCAAAATTCAAACAAGTACACAAACTAAATGACAAAGCTCTTACACACACTTCAAAAGGCAAACAGTGTCAAAATTCAAGCATAAAAATTAAATGTTAAACAAACAAAATGTCAACACAACACACCTTCACACAAATAATAAATAATCTTGAAAATAAATCACTAAACAAACATGTATAAATTACAACAATAATTATTACAATATTACTAAACTTCCTTATAGCTAATGAAATAAAATAAAAATTGAAAAAAAGTTTAATTTTATGCAATAAAAAATAGTCTAAAATGAAAAAAAATATTAACACAACAAAGAATATTATGGTACTTAATAATTACATTGTATCGTAAAGGTCTAGTTATAGGTAATAAATTGAAAAAAAATTAAATTTTATGCAATAAAAATAAGTCTAGAAATGAAAAACAATATTAACACAACAAAGACACTAGACCTAAAAGAATGGTCATGACTAATGACCATTCTT
Organism: Cryptomeria japonica; assembly: GCF_030272615.1. NCBI lineage: Eukaryota > Viridiplantae > Streptophyta > Pinopsida > Cupressales > Cupressaceae > Cryptomeria > Cryptomeria japonica. The sequence continues at coordinate 267,855,683 of NC_081415.1, forward strand.
TGTAGCATTAGGAAGGGGGCAAATTCAACCCCTCCCAAATAAGAATAATGGTATTGAATAATAAATTAGTTTACATATCAATTTACAATAATGGATAGACATTGTCTCAATTTACATATTACATTTAGTGATTCAACATCTTCTTCAGTTTTAGATACTAACCTCAATTTACAAATTACATTTACACCAATTTTAACAATTGATTAAAAAATGCAACATTTTTACCAATTTTAATCCATTCAATATTTAAAACATTTTTCTAAAATTTTGTAAATTGCATTCATTAGTTGACTTCAGCAGCTACCTATTGGAGCTTCCAAGCATTTTTGTACACTGGCTCAGCCTGTCAGACACTCAACATCATCCATGGTTTAAATTTAGATCGATTTTCTAAACAATAAAATATAACAAAAACATGTTCTTATTCAAACAGATTTATATATATTTATTTTTACAATAGATTTCTAGATTACCCTTTGTGCAATTTTATATTTATTTCTTTCTGAAATAAAACTTCTCTGTCACAGTCATAAAGCACATCATACAAGTATTTGGAAATATAACTAAAAGATGCAAGTGGAAAACATGCTTTCCAAGGCATTGATTTGTAGGAGGATTGGAATAGGAAAAATGAAAATATTAACATAAAAGAAAATGAAAATACTAACACTCCATCGTACAAATTCAAATCATAGTTCAATATAGCAAATCCTGCGAACCTTCCGGAATCAAGGAAACAACAAGATTTTGTAAATATTGGGAAACAAAGAAAAATGTTTTAAATAATAGACAGAAATTATATGATTGGTTTTTACACAAAATGAAAAATTCTCTTGTAACTTGTAAGCACTAAAGAAAGAATTGTTCCATGACAATAGATTAAAGGAGAACGAATGTCAATGACAATAGATACATAAATTGCTTTCTGGCTTTTGCTCTAAGAATGACTCGGATTGGGCGCACTGAGCCCTTCAAGGAAGTTATCATATCAGATCAAGAAAAGTTGCATTGGATGAAACATATGGACTACTTGCTGGGGACTGGACTCAACCAAGAAATGCAAGTTTTCTAGCAAGATTAAGTGTTTTTCAACAGCCATTTCAAGGTGAGTTTTTCCTTCAATAACAAGCTCTATAACTTCATAAAGATCTAATTCATAAGTACTTAATAAATACTTGGGCTTTCTACATGTTCACATATCCTTCTCTGGGATCTATAACAATCAGACTGAGAAAATTAAGCCTCACAGATGCAGAATCAGGCACAGAAACCCATAGTCCAGATCTTCTTGACTTATATCTGTTATAGTGGTATACAGAATAATGGTCTCAAGCTTAGGATCCAGCAATGTGAAGGTGATCTTGGACAATCATATCAGTAGACCTGGATGGTGTTGCAGCAATTCAGATGGCAATGGATTCTTTGGGGACAAGGACTTTAAGCCAGATGTATGAATTAAAGGCCTGACGAGAGTGGCTTCAACGTTCAACAGGACTAGTAAGGTTGTGAGAATGAATCTAAAATATGAACTCAGAGGCCCAAAGCAAAACCAAAATGATTGGTATAACTATAAATACATGCAGATTGGAGCAGAGGCCGTCCACAAAGCAAAACATTACGTGTTGGTTATACCCTAAACCCGTTCCAACTAAATCTTCTTGTAGATTTGCTTTTCCCTTTTTCTTAACCTAAAACTACCAACCAACATAGATTACGCCATTAAAAATAACTGTATCGAATTCTCTTTAATTTTTATATATTTATTTTGGTGCATATCATGTGGAATCTGTCGCCTACGTATTAAAGATGATAAAACCATTAACCCTCGAATCTCTCTTATGGAAGGGCCTTCAATGGGTTTGACAGTAGTCAGAAAAACTGTTCTAGAATCTCTGCCTGTAAAATATGGACCCCAATTCTTTCAGCGTATGTTTTCAAAGATTGCTTGGGGTGGAAGTGAAAGTTTCCCAAGTCATTTCTTTAAATACTTATCAGGAAGCAACAAAACCGACACAATCATTTCATTAAATACAAACAATAGGCAGAATAAATTTTCAAAGAAATTCTGATCAAGGATGATTGTAAGCACACCATTGAGGTTATTGAAAATACAAAGAAAACTCAGAATGATCTTGCGCAGAGAGAATACAATTAGGGAAGAGACCAGAACCCACACCTATCATCTTGCAGATATATGGACTCACACGGGTATCATAAAATTTGCAGTATTTGAATGCACATATCACAAGATCTTAGGTGTGAAGAAAAATCTCCTAAATTTAGGGTTACTAACCAAAGAGAGTTGCATACTACTCTAAATGCAGATGATAAAAGTGGTACTGTAACTATGTCAGATCCAGTTGGTTGTACCCACTCACCCAACTATATCCATCTGGGCTCCTAAAGTCGGTCAAGGGCATTGGATTGATGCCAGACTTAATCAAGGAATCATTGAGTCAATTTATTCATATTCATGATCAGGGATAGACTAAAACTGCATGCATTTTCATCACTCATAAGCCACTCTAAACACTGGTATTGGAAAAGCATACTCACTGTTTAAAAGAATTAGCTATTGAAGCTAAATCACACCACCAGATTTATTCTTCTTATAACAGAATTGAAAATGAAAACAAGTGAAGTAAAGGCAACAGTTGAGGCATGCAGACCCGTATATTTGTTCTTCTTATATTTGACAGCTTACAACAAAAGGCTAATTCCACACACGACTTTTAATAATATTTTTTCTTCACTGTTGCAATTGCAACTACCTCGAGAGACACAATAAAGGGGGCGTAGCATTGAAAAAGCTATGCGCAATCTTTGATATGTGCACATCAAATAGACCATAACAATTGACAGACAAGGCATATGAATTGTTTGACAAAATGTTTCAATGCCTGCACAATTTATGTAGGATTGTAATGGTTACATATTGGAGCTCATTGATTTTTTAACTGTCAAAATCTAACCCTCACTCCAATCAGGTCCAATATTAGGAAGAGAGGACCGCCCTAAACTATATTTAAAATTAATTTTCAATTTTAAAAATAATGAATTTGTTACACTTCTTTTTTTAACAAATATATTACAAAACACCATAATCGCATATATCAGTAGTCAACTTATGACATGGTTATCACGATCCATTTATTAAAGCAAAGATCAATGATCACAATCCATTTATTATAGTAAATATCAATGATCTATTAGAGTTGATTAGCACCTGAATGGCATTCTTAAAAGCATTAAATTTGTCCAAGGATTGGAGTGACTACCCTTCGTAGATGACTCATTTAAAAAAATGGATGGTTTCACTTTCCTTGCACTCCAAGTTTATAGGAAAGAGGCCATATTTATCACCACACAGCTCAGAAAGAGGCCATTTAAAAAACATTAGTGACCAGAGCTAGAGCTTTTAATTCTCGCATAAGAAGCTTTTGGAACAAAAGAATACAAATAAACAGGGCTTCCACAAACACATTGGCAGAGATCGAAGTTTCAACAGATCAACTAGTAAATTTCCTTGCATTGAAAAGAATTTCCAATAAGATTGGAAGAATTTTGAAGCGCCCAAACTTCAAGGAAATTATCATTCTTGTTGTGCAAGATAAGGTAGATTCTCAAGGACTTAGAAGAATAATTGAAGCGCAAGGATTAAAAAATAGACCATAGACGTTCATTTCAACAATATGGAGAGTATATAATACTATTTTCTTTATTTAGTGTTGATTAAATTATAGTGCCTTTTATTTTTTTTAATCATATAATTCAAATCACACAAGACAACATATCAATACAATTCAAATCACACAAGACAGCAGATAAAGCATTGCAAAACAACACAACACATTTCAAAGAAATTCAAGATAATATACAACCTCACACAAAGCATGCCAAGACCCACTCTTTGGGATGACTTCGACCAAAACATTAAGCCAAACTAAACCACTTGACTCAATCTTGTGATGGGAATCAAAACAACATAGTTCAATTCCAGTCAATTGACACCATTCTTAAAATGACATGAATAAAAACAACATTAGATTTGACACATTAGATTTCATTTCCTTGTAAGTTTTCATTTCACAAACTTACAATTAAGCAATACCAACTAGGTGTTCCTCTACAAAAATAGGTAACAGTGCTACAAATACTCTTCTATATAATTTTCAATTTCCTATAGTTTTCCACAAACACAACATCATCAATCACTCATAAACAAGTAGCAATTTCCAAATTCTATCATGGTAGAAAGATAAGAATCTCAACTTCAACCTATATATAGATTCTGCGAAGTAAAGTACTCATCATCTTATGATACATTACAAATTACAAATTAGAGGCTTCGAACCTATGTTTGACAAAATGTCTCATGGAAAGATGAGAATCTCAGCTTCAATCCTATATAATTTTCTACAAGATTTTGCAAAGTAAAGTACTCATCATCTTATGATAGCTGTGAAACAGTAAAACCCAACATTAAAAAATATAAATTAGAGAATTCAAACCTATGTTTGACACAATGTCTCATGCTAAAAAGATAAGAATCTCAACTTCAATCTTATATAATTTTTCTACAAGATTCTGCATCTTATGATAGATGTAAAACAGTAAAAGCCAACATTACAAATTACAAATTAGAGAGTTCGGACCTATGTTTGACAAAATGTCTAAATGGCTGCACAAGGGATTTAAAGGGAAAATTAGCAGATAGACATACCTGAATGTAGATGCGACTGAGACTGAGATTAAGCGCAGAGCCTTCAGCGTGTATCTTCCTCCCTCCCCGGTAGCTTTGTCATTCAACTCACAATGCGGATGAGCAGGCCAACCTCCTCTCTCTTAACTGCTTGCCTTTCATTCAACCCACAATGCGGAAGGAAATTGGAGATGGAATCAGCTTGCCTTCCATCTTCCTCTGTAAAATAGAAAAACAACCCAACAAAACAAATCACAGAAGAAGAATAGTACAAAACCCTTATCAGAAAACATGGAAAATCCTTAAAAAAACAAAACAAACATAAAACTCCAAGGAAAGACACTGACAAAACAAACATAAAACTCCAAGAAAAGACACTCACAAAAAAAAAGAAGACAAAGAAAACATTGACGGAAGAGGAAGAACACAAGCCCTTGCTAATCCACAAGAACAGTCTCGCTGCCATTTATAAGAGATGAATATACAGCAATGGTAACTGCTTTTTAAAACGGTCGCCATTGCTTTTTAAAACGGTTATAAACAGCAACAGTCATATTTTTTAACAGCTATCGGATAGCCATACCTTCCAAGATCCATTGCTGTAATTTCAGAGCCGTTGGGGAAGCACGCTCCACACAGGGATGAACCCAACAATTACAAGAACACATTTTCTTACTAAAATTTTATTCTGAAATTATGAGCAAAAGGGAAAAAAATATTCATTTATTAATTCAAATATATAAGATTTTAATATAATGTTTCATTTAGATAAGAAATGTTAATATATTAAATATGTTAATTAAACAAGGGACACAAGCGTGTTGTTCTTGCCGATATTGTGTTCGTTGTGGTGGAAGGTGGGGAAATGTGTTGAAATATGGAATGGAGTTTTATGAGAAGTGCTTCATGTTTTGTTCACAAATTCTATTGTTTTGTAGAGAGAGTGAAAATCTAGACAACTTAATACATTGACGATATTAGTAGACTTGTAATTCTATGTTGTTCTACTATGAGCATAATATGTGTAGTATGATTAGCATTGGTAGGTGCATTATTATTAACTTACATAATATTTGTATTCAATTATCATTTCTATTGGTCGTTTTCTATATGTGTAGTGATAATAATAGAATAAAAGTGTGAGGCAATATTCTTTTGAAAGATTGCTAGAGGAAGCAAGACGTAATTTCTATTATTTTTATTGAAAATGAGGCTCAAGTGAATAGATGAAAATGCATTGAACAATTGCAGTATAGCTATAAAAGGACATATTCTTACACTTGCAGAAAACAATGTAAGGAACATAAAGTCCTTGAACTTAACAAATTTATCATCAAAATAAATTTTGTGCATGGTATAGCTTTGATGTCATTAGCATCATTTCCTTTTATCTTGAGATTAGCTAATCTACTTAGACGTATATGTAGAATTCATGCTCTCTTGGAAGAGAGGATGATTTAATTGAATTCTTCTTTCGTGGACCATATTTTTTGCAATGTCCTTAGTCTTCTTTGTTTGTTGAACATCGATAGAATATGTAATCATAAGGGAGCATTGAACCTATCTTTTTTTCATTTGCTTGTCTTTGAAAGTTTTGATTGACTTGGAAGGCTCGTCTTGCACATGTTGACAAGTTGTAGGCATTTTGGCCTTTTCTATAGATCGATATATCATTACAATTTTTTGTGGATCCTCTTCATGATGTGGTCTCTTTTAGCATAGTGTATTCCATGAGGCATAATTTAATGAGAAGAAGGATACCATCTGCAACTAAAAATTCAAAGAAACCCTGTATTAGAATACAAGGGTCCTGAGCAATCAAATATCAATCTAAGTTTAATAATTAATATTTGTTATGAATTGGTTAAGAGGGATGATTCATGACTATTACCCATATTAGCATAGGACATGAACTATGATAATAAGTTTGGTTATGAAATAGTTTTACTTGTAAATATAATGAAAACATGGAAACAATGTAATGCAGGTGCAAATAACAAATTACATTTTCAAAAGACATTATACAAATAACTTATGATAGAAGATTCGATATACCTTGTGTTTCAGATGCCAATTGCAATGTTTTGCTAAGAAGCAGTATATATATACTGCACCTCTATTGCAAAAAGAAATTTAAATTTTTTAAATTCTAAAGATGGTTCATGATGCAAACTACAAGCCAAAATCCAAAAGGGTCATAAAGCTTCCCTCCCCTTAGCATCTAGAGAACCTAATATTTTTTTTTTTAACTAAAGGCATTAAAAAATAGTCAACGCTTGTGACACCATACTTTAACATGTTTGTGTTACCTTCTTTTCGGTTTTCGCATTTTATTAGCACATCCTCTATGTTGTACATTTGGCCTTTATCATTTGTCAACATCGTGTCATTCTTCTGCTTTCTCTTCCTATTCGATCTTATTCAGTTGTTTCAAATTAGGTCTTATCGATGTCATTCTCAATTGTCATTTCATGATCATGATCGACTTTTAATGTTAATTAGACTTCAGTTATCATTTTCAATCATTATCAATTTCTATCAAACTTGGTCGATTTATCATCAATCCATATCGATTATCAATCATCATTTATCATTATCATTTTTTGTCAATTTCCATCAATCCTTGTCAATCTTGATCAATTTGTCATCGATCCTTTATCAAATCAATCTTTTCAATTTTGATCAATTTGTCATTGGCCTCTGTCATTATCAATTTAATAAACTTTTGGTCCTTGTCAATTATCTTCTTGATCATGATCGCCATCATTCATTTATCACATTTGTCACAACCCTCCTTTATCACCTTTTTTGATTTAAATACAAAACTCTATTTATATTCTTTGGATGAATTATTGAATGGATATTGTAAGGGAATAAAAATAATAAACCACACACACATGGAAAATGCATATATATTTTTAATTTGTTATTTAATTTCCCTCACCCCAAATTAAGGCACATGTTGTAGGAGGAATAAGAAGCTTCTAGAGGCTTCTCCACCTCCTTGCATGTAACTCCTCCCACTAAGCCTAATCAATTTGCATGGAGGCCAAATTGGGAGAGAATCTTTTTTTTTTCAATTAATAATTAGGTAGTGGGAATTTGAAATTTCTTTTATAAAATAGGTACAAGTTTCAAAAGAAAAGTTAGCTATTCCATAAGAAATTTCTGCAAGTTGAATTCTCCTTTGTAGTCCACATTCATTGGCAGCTAAGATTTTTGTTGGGAGGATTTCCCTTCAATTTGGAGGATCAAGGAAGACTCTACACCATCTTCAAGCATCCAGGTTCCTTCAACTTAGTTTATGCATCTCATGTTTATGGTAGATTAGATTTGATTAGATTAATTATGAGTATGAAATTCATTTGTGTTTTGTTAAAAGAATTAGTTTTAGATTTCGTAGAAAATGAGAGTCATGGTTTAAATAAGATTCATTGTTAAATTCTTGATATGGAATTAGTTTAGATTTTGTAAAGAATGAGATTTATGGCTTAAATGAGATTCATTGTTTGAAATTTTGATAAGGAATTAGTTTTTTAGATTTGGTAGAGAATGAGATTTATTGTTAAATAAGATTCATTGTTTAAATTTTTGATAAGAAATTAGTTTCAGATTTTGTAGAGAATGAAATTCATTGTTTAAATTTTTGATAAGAAATTTGTTTCAGATTTTGTAGAATGAGATTCATTGTTTAAATTCTTAGTTTCAGATTTTGTAGAAAATAAGATTCATTGTTTTAATTCTGATAAGAGATTAGTTTCAGATTGAAAGAAGTAGAGTAAATGGAAATTAGATTCATTGTCTTTAGTTTATTTTGATAAAAATTAGATCTCCCTGTGTGTACAAACAATTTTCTCTGTAGACAATCTCCCTGTGTGCATAAATGAATTCCTTTATCTGTGAATGAATTTTTCCTATGTAAAGAAATGAATTCCTCTCTCTGTGAATGAATTTTTCCTGTGTAAAGAAATGAATTCCTCTCTCTGTGAATGAATTTTTCCTGTGTAAAGAAATGAATTCCTCTCTCTGTGAATGAATTTTCCCTGTGTAAAGAACAAAAGAAATGAATTCCTTTCTCTGTGAATAAATTTTCCCTGTGTAAAGAAATGAATTCCTTTCTCTGTGAATGAATTTTCCCTGTGTAGGAAACAAAAGAAATGAAGAAAAGATATAAACTCCCTTTATCTGTGAATGGATTTCCCTGTATAGAAAACAAAGAAATGAAAAATCCCTCTGGATACTGCTTCATTTTGTCCCTGAGACAAACCTGCAACATTGTTATTGCCTATTATTTACCCTGCTCTAAGTAATCTTCAATAAATTTTATAATACTCCTGTATAAGAAAAATGATAATAATAATATTATAACATATATATATATATATATATATATATATATATATATATATATATATATATATATATATATATATATATATATATATATATATATATATATATATATATATATATATATATATATATATATATATATATGTATATATATAAATAAATAATCAAAAAGGAAGAAATCATATCAATGTTAGAAAAGTCTCCCACGCCCGTAACGCATGGCGTTTTCGCTGATTGGACGTCGGCAACAGTGCATGGACGGTTACGTAACCGTCGCAGAGTACGGGGGGCCCGCGGGTCCCCTCACCTCCGCGGTCCTGCGCATGCAGGGCCGCAGGGGTGATGGGACCCGTGGTCCCCACCCCGCAACCCTCCTTATTATCATAATAAAATGCAAGCCTTTTTCCATTAAGTTTTAAAATTGATTTTTTTTAGTATTTCGAAATTTGAAGTTTTAATTTGTTTTTCTTTTTAAAAAAATAATAATCTAAGTTAATTAGCATTTAGTTAATTTTTTTTAAGTTGATAATAATGACATTTAGGAAATGATGATTTTTTTTTCCTTAGTGTAAATTTAAGGATATTGACTTTCAATTAAAAATGGGATTAATGTGTAGCAAGATTAATTCTTCTAAAAAGAATCGTTGGGACACTTGATTGGTCCTTAGAGATTAACTTACCTTATTACAAATACTTAGATTTAATCGTTATTTTGGATTCGTTAAGTCATCTTACATCAAAGATTAATTGCTTTCGTTAATGGTTCATAGCATGCGAATTATTTATAGGATAATTATATCTTTCATGCAATTACTATTATGCAAGTTTCATTTGTTATGCAAATTACACTTCAAGTAGTTACTTCAATTAATTACGCTTTCATTTTCGTTATTCGTAGTTAGATAACTAAATAAAGGAAGTTGGAAAAACCAAAACTAGCAGCGTTTGGTATATATGGTGCCTCTGGGTCACGCTTATGGGTAATGCCGTCGTGTTGAACTACTGCACTTAACGCCTAATAAAGCTGCATTAACGACGTCTGTGGCATCGTCCCTATAAATCGTCGGGGAGTAATAAGGGACATTTGGAAGTTAAAAATCCAAGGGGCGGGTAATCCCTCTTGGATCGATAATTTAATAAGATAACTTTTAAATGAATTTCACATCCGTTGAGATAAACCATAGCAAACCCTTCTTAGGGATGGTCAAGTTAAAAGCTCTTGTGAAATTTACTTTATTTATTTATTTATTTATTCACCTCGAAGGGATATTGGTGATTTGCAATTGGGTGACGCTCATGATAAGTATTAGGTTCTAATTATTTTGTTTAGGCCACAAGCAATAGGCCATCTTGAGCCTTCGCTTAAGTGCTACCTTTGTGGGTAGCAACCGCAGAGAAACTGTCTGGGACACTGACCCTAGAAAGGGTTGCGTACCCACAAATCAGTTTACATCAAACCATAGATTAGAAAATAGAACTACATACTTTACGCCTTGATCCCGTGCCGAAGCGGGTATGTAGGCAGTCTTGGGACGGAGTTGTCCCTCGTACTCAGGCGTTCGTGGGTGGGGTCTAGGCTTGGTTGAGTAAGAATCCTAAATTGAAAGATAAGATAATCAAACTTAATTCAATGCATACTCGGAAGGAATCCCGTATGGATTTGCTTGACTTCCCGAGGCTTTAAGCCAAATTCCGAGGCGGAATTCAAGCTTGTATTATTTTCTTATTACTCCTAAGGACGGCGACCTCGGTGCATTCTTGTTAGAAGAATGTAGTACTTAGTGAGTGGCTCAGGACCCGAATGGTCCCGATGAGTCTAAGTCTCTGGCCAGAGCATCTCCTATCCCGTTTGGATGGATGCCTACCTCGTATGGGTAGATGCCTATCCCGTATTGGATAGATCGAAATTACGTCCTGTATGGACAATTGCCTAACCCGTATGGTTAGAAGCTCATCCCGAATGGATGAATGCCCAATCCTATTTGGATGGATGCCCAGAGTATGCAATTGAATAAAACATAATAAAGGAAAAAAAAAAAAATATATACTCAAATTTTGTTGGATGAAAGTTGGTGGGTTATTACAACATTAATCACGTCATGCCATTGTTTTGACCTATTTCATTCATTTTCTCCTTTCTAGGGTTTAATAATTCTTTAATTATTAATCATTTACTAGTATTTTTCTTACGCCTTTATTTTGGTACCTCCATTGATGTGGGATTTATGAATTTTATTAAATGTGTAACTTTTCCTCTCACATTAACTGTGAAGAGAATCTCTCTAATACGCTCTTTGTTTCTTTCTAATTTGTAAGCTTGTAATAGCATATCCTATGTGTGGTCAATTACATAAGAATGGAAACATTTATTGATAAAAAAGTAATCTATTCAAGATTCAAAGCTTTTAGCAATGTCAAATTATATGTAAAGCATTATGAACTGAGAACTAGGTTATTAAGATTGCCAAAAACCCAATACAAGTAGCCCTAATATCTTTCTTTTATAAGGGGTTTGGTGTCAATCCCTAGAACTTAGAATTCTTAGCTTTAAATTTGTTAGTTGTAACTAGAAGAACATTGTCTGTTCCAATTGGATTTTTTTTTAAATAATCCTAGTAATAGGTGTAGTTTTTTTTTAAAGTGGGTGAGACTAGCTACAAGACTTGGGTGTTTGTGACATAATAACTAAACTCCTTGGTAAGACACAAAGAAACACTTTGTTTTTCATAAAAATAATGTAGTCATAGGAGTTGAGACAACATTGTCTATTGCCCATCCCATATGGCTCTCTCCTAAGGAATTATTAACTGCAAGCTTGCAATTATAGCTAAAGTGAAGTGAAATTTACATGATTATTTCATAGTGTACAAAAATTCCAGAACTGAACTAATCACTAAGTATTTTGATGCCCACACTTTACCCTTAAATCTGTGAGAGTTGAGAAATACAACACCACAGGAGCCTAAAGATCTTTGCAAGCTAAATAACCATAATAAAGTATTCCTAGAGAATAATCTGGAAAGAAAACCCATATATCTGGAAAGTACACAGGACAAGCTTTCCAATGATATAAAGTTTTCGAAAAACGGAGTTTGGATGCTCATTCTATGGCTCCTGGAGTGCAAAAAAGAGACCCCACTTTGACTGGAAAAAAAAATAGTCAAACAGAAAAATTGGAAAAATATTCCAACACCACAAGGTCCGGCTCGGAACCAGCTTTTCGACGCCTATTCATTTTCAAAAAAGGGACTCTATATGCTCAAGATATGGCCAAAAAATGAACCCCCCTTAAAGAGACAAGAGGGGTGGAGGTCCGGTGGTAGGAGCCTGGTGGAGGTGGCCCATGGGCGGCGCTCTTGTGGCAGGTGGGTGGCACGGTGGTAGTTGGGTGGTGGCGCAATGGTGGTCGGGGTTGTTTCCGGTGGCACGGGATGTTTCCGATGGCGGCGAGGGGTCGACGGGCGGCGCAGGGAGGAGGCGTCGAGCGGGGCAGTGCAGCGGTGGGCGGGCTTGCGCAAGGTTTCTAACGGGTGGCGTAGTGCAGCGGGGGCCGGAGGGGTGCTGTGGCGGCGGGGGTTGGAAAGGCAATGTCGGCGGGGGCAGGGAAGGCAGACGCCAACGGCTGGCGGTGTCAGAACCGCCGGCGGCGCCAGACCTGCAGCAAGTCAGGGGGCCCCACGGTACCCTGCGTACCATGGGGAAACCCCCCAACAAAAATTTTGTTAAAAAAAACTTTTTTTGTTGTTTTTCAAATTTTTTTTAAAATTTTTTTTTTATTTTTTTCAAAAAATCAAAAGATCGGCCTGCATGCTATAAAAAGGCAAAAATTATTTTTTTTGAAAAAAAAATTTCTCGAACTGTGTGTCAGGATCGTACAGCCTAGTACTAGAGAAAAAATACTCCTAAAGGCTCAGGAGCCAAAAATGGTCAAGTTTTATATGACTATAGGGTTTTGGGGCCTTCTAAGCACAATGGTGAGGTCCATTTAGGCCCAAAGTGCTCAAAAAAAAAGGCATATCCCTAAGTACATAAAAAACTTCCTTAAACCCCAGATCTACTTCCAATGCAAAAAATCTCAAAACAAGAACAGATAGCTGCAAATATGAATCTATGATACCATGTGAGAGTTGAGAAATACAACACCACAAGAGCCTAAAGATCTCTGGAAGCTGAATAACCTGTTACAAGGAGAAGCAAGGAAGCAAATAACAAAAAAGCAATACACAGAAAATATGCTCAAAAAGATGAGAGCTCAATATTCAAAATATATGTAATGTGATAATGGAATAATACAAAGGAAAAGAATTCAACCTCTAATAGGTCAAGAAACCCTAAAAAAGAAAACCTAGGCTTGCACATAATAATTAATAAAAGAATTAATTATTATGCACCTAAAGTTAGCTTAAGTGTAAAAGAGATAAAGGGAACTTAAATAATTAAACAGATATTGTTTAATTAATCAAGTAAATACCCGAATACTCTAACAAAATCAATCCATAATAAACCTACTCTGAAAGGGGTCCACTTTAATATCCAACCACACATGATATATTTTCATCAAATGAAACATTCATTAATGAGAAAAAATAATGTTAGAAGACAAAAATGAGAAAATCCAAACTCAGAAACTCATGCACAAGCCTAACTAAAACTTGGAAACTTACAAAAGAAAGGAGTTGAGATCTTAATGTCACAACAATATCATATCCACATGTACATTGTGTTGGCCATTGACACTCATTTGGTAAGGTAAATTGCATTTAGGCTTGTCATTGATGGCAACTCATCTTCTGGTGTTGATAATTCTTATCGGGATTCAATGTCTCATCATTTTGTATTGTTTGGGCCAACGGGTATACACTATACACAACCGGTACATACACTATACTTTATTCTTAATAACCGGTTAGTCTTGGTACTGGTAACGTGTAATTTGGAACTCAGTTAAGTATGGGACCCGGTTAAGATATTTTGGGACCCCGGTAATATCTTTGAAGGAATTTATGGCAACGTGTGAAGGCCGCCACCAACATGATCATCAGATAATGTATGATATATTTTATGATCTGGCAGTTGACAGGATTATTTTCTCATTGAGGCCGACGTGGTGAAAAGTTAAAGGGTATTTAAGGGAGATATCTTAGCGATGGATTTAAGGTTAATGAAATGTGATTTAGGATGTGAATCAGTCAAAGATTGATGGTATGTGATTTGTTCAACAAGTAAAACTTTTGTGTGCAGTTTCACGTGCGCAGTTCCAATCGGTAGTAGAACAAGGCAGAACAGAGTATCAGTAAACTGGTTCACAGAGGAGGTTGACAGAGCATAAACCGGAACTTATCCGGTATGGTCAAATGCAATCTATAAGTTCATTTTTGTTTGTAATCATTGTATAATGTTATGTAAGTCAACGAGACTTATGTTTGAGCAGTGAGCTCTAGGCGATGAGCCTAATTGCATGTACAATCCCTTTATGTAATATTTGTATACCTTGATCAAGTATATAGATATTGTGGGTATCAACCCCATCGTGGTTTTCCTTTTACAGGGTTTTCAACGTATAATATTGGTGTTATGGTTGTGCTTCTTTATGTGTTATTTGGCTTATGTAGTTTAATTATATTTATTGTTAACCAGTTCATATGCAATAGGTACAGAAATTCATTTACTAGTAGAACACTGATTCACACCCCCCCCCCGCCTGCCCCCACCCCCCCATCTCTCAGTGTTCTTGGATTCCAATAATTGGTATCAAAGCCTAGTTCCTTGGAAGAAGTTTAACCACTTGAGGAAGATTTGAAACTTGGAATCAATGGAAACCAGTCTGCAACAATAGCTTCAACTTGCTCTTAAGGATCTTGATAATGAACAAATGGAAAATAGTAAACTAAAGAATGAACTAATGCAAGCTAGAGAATACATCATTTCATTGCAAGGAAAGCTTTCAGTTGTTCTAGCCAAGAGGAAGGAACTTTGTGATCAACTGCATAATCAGAGTAGTGATGAAGAAGATGCCTTGAAAGACCAATGTCAGAAACCCATTCAGGAGAACACTATCTTAAACAATGAGATGCAAGCCCTAACCATGAGAATGTGAAGAGAAATTGAAGAACAAGAAGAAGAATGAAGAAAACTTAGCTCAAGCATTGAAGGACAGATCTGAGGAACGCAATAGACTAACACATGAGAATGACATGTTGAAACTTGAGTTGATTCAGTCATGAAATAATAAACAAGAACTTGAGAGATAGATCATAATCATGAGAGATGATTTAGTCACTGCAAATGAGTACAAAGACAAGTTCAAAGCCAACTCTACAAAACTTGATGAACTGCTAAAGAGTCGGAGAGATGCTAATGACAAGAGAGGTCTTGGTTATGAAGAAGGAGAAAGCTCTGGTACTGCACAACAAGATTAATCATCCGGTCAGAAGCAGAATCATGCCAACAACCAGAACCAGAAATCACCAATAAGACAGCCTAATGCTCACAAATTCAATGGAACATGCTTTGTTTATAATAAATATGGTCATATAAAAAATCAATGCAAAAATAGGAACAATCAGAATAATGCATCATTCACCGATCTTGGAAATGTTAAATGTCATGCATGTAGTAGATTTGGTCATATGGCTAATCAATGCAGATCAAAAAGAAATCAAGGAAATCAAGGGTACAACAAAGAAATTCAAAAGAACAATATTTTCTGTTATGCATGCAACAAGATTGGACATATTGCGAAGTATTGCAGTAGTAAGAACCCACCAGTAGCTAATGGAAATGTAGATGAGAAGGGAAAGGCAAAGGTTGAAGATATCAGAAAACAACATGAGAGAAGATGGGTTAGGAGATCAGATACTCAACCAACAAAACAATCAGTAGAACCATCAGGTCCTGCACCAGAAGTAGGAACAACTGGTAACTAAGGCACCCTACCTTAGGGGTAGGCAAATCATTGAAGATCATGCAAACATCCTGGATTAGGTTTGTGGTTAAAGAATTCTGATTGCGGATGGATACTCAAGCGATTTCGAGTGTTTACAGAATGTCTATGCAGAATTCATAATATGGTTAGTTTCTCCAACAACATTTATGATAGTGAAAAATTAGGGTTAATGGCGATAAAAGGGAAAAAGTTAAGCCATTTCCTCACATAGCGATCGAGCATTTTGAAGAGCAATTTCCAGAGCATTTCAAGAGCCCAAAAGCTATTTGTGAGAGCATCTACATTTGAAGAGAATTTCATCATCTCACAGAATCTTGAGGTATTTATCATTTGCAGAAACCCTAGTTATCTATCATGGCTTCTTCATCAAATGTTAATACTCCTTTGGTGGTGGAAATCAAGAACCGCCCCCATCCTGAATTTAAGAAGCACCCTTTCAAATCTCTTTTGGATGATCCTTTGGGATCATTCTCAAGCGTTTGTCATGGTGTTCTTCACATCGAAGACATTAGGGCATACATTCATTGTGACATTGAGGAGCTTGGGAGCTACTAGTTCTCCTGCATATTCACTAAAAATCTGATTACCGACAATCAGTTGAAGCCGAAATTCGCCCATTTGTAGAGGAAGGGTTTTACCTAGTTTATGGACTTTCTGACATTTAACGAAGTTGAATGGGTCTGATATATTCTTAGCTGCATTCATGAAGAATTCATTTGGTTGGACCAGCATTGCAAAATCACTGAGGAGGTCATCAAAAATATCACATGTCTTCATAAGGTTGGAGGTATGCCCGGCCCTAGGTCAAAACTCTCCAACACCGAACTTTGCAAACTCACCAGCGCCACCTTTGATGGTCGATCAATGAGAGTTGATGACATAAGAGATATTGATGTGAAATTTGCAGCAATAATAATCAAATACAAAGTTTATCAGTCAAACCGGTTGAACTCTGTCTTCGGTAACATCTTTATTGCACATCAAATGGTGAAGGAGGGCACACACTATGACCTGTGCAATGTAATGCTGAAGGAGTTAATGACTAATCTTCAGAAAATAAAGCAAGACAAGAAAAACACTTTCTGGTATGTATCTTTTGTTATATGTTTGGCATTTTACTTTTTGAATATGATTCCCAGTTATGGTAAAATACAGTGGACTTTTGATAGACCGATAGCCACTCAGATAGCACAAATTTTGGATAGTCAAGGTGATAAGCAACAAAAGGCTAATGTATGGGCATTTTCAAAACCTTCCAAGAAGAGATGAAAAACAGGGCTAGAGTTCCTAAAGAAATTATAGAAAAATATAAAGATACTATTTGTTTTATGGTAAATAAAGATGAATGCATGATGGAGGCAATTCAACCTAGAACAGTCTAGATCATGCCAATGGGCTATGAAATGAATGAGGCCACATTGGAAGCTTATGCACAACACTTATTGAAAGCTCCATTTGATGAAAAAGAAGAAAAAATTGGCACAACTTAGGAAAAAGAATTAAAGGTTCATCAGGAACAAGTTGCACTGACAATAAGAAATAAAATGACAAGGGTTGCAGCTAAAAATTTAATCAGTGAGCGTGACAGGGCCAAAATTGAACAAAAGGCCAAAATTATTAAGACCCAAAGAAAGGAAGAGATGAAGCAGAAAAGAAAGGAGGAGAGAGAAGCAAAGAAGGTAGCTCAGGCCACTCAGAATGTGGTCCCAATTTCTACATAATCATCCAAACAACCAAAAGCACCATCTGATGAGCCTGCCAGTCCTAAGCCAAAAGAATAAGTGAAAAGAAAACAAAAAGTGGCTAGGCAGTATATGACTATTTCTTCAGAGGAGACTGAATCAGATGAAGAAATCAAGAAAACTCCGAAGACAAAAGGTGTTTTTGTAAGGGTTGTGAGGGAGAAGAAAGAAGAACAGAAGATAGAACCGACCAAGGAGCCTCTCAGGAATACACCCAAAATCACCATTGTACATAAGCGAAAGCCAAAGACTGATGAGCAATCTAAACCGGAAGCAAAAAGGAGAACCGGTAAGAAGAAATTAGACACTCAAGATATTATTGATCAGATTATTAATGATGGTAATTTGGATAACATTTCCACATTCTTTAATAATTTTGATGATAAAGATAAGAAGCAGTTAAAGGAAGCTATTGTTTTATATCTTGATTCTTTTAGTAGGACATTGATTGAGTTAGAGAAAATTTTGCCTAAGGAACTGGATGATAAATTAGAGGTCAAAAAATTACATGCTCAAACTCTGGACCGATAAATAAAAGAGACAGAATTGGTTAATCTTTGTCCATCAATAACCCCACCAGAGATAGCAAATTTAATTAATAAGACAGGTTCATCTGAATTCAATCCTAAACACCGGATAAATAACTTGATGTTAGAAAGATTTAAGGAAATCCAGAAAGAGACAATTGGTATTTGGGTAAGAATTCTTTTAAGTCTTGGATATGAGTTGAGTCCCAACTTTGTACAGTCACTGAATATTCAATTACTAGGGGATAAGGAACTGGTGAAAGCAGATGAACAGAATGTAAATATAAATCCACCAGTTAGCAAGTCCAATTTTGGAACTGAGGATACTCAGAATCCTCCGACAAAAAATGTATAGGATGCAGAGGCAGATATTGTAAAAGATAAAGATAATAAGGATAAAGATACTGATAATAAGGTTTTTGAGGATGCACCAGAATAGGATAAGGTACCAAGTGGCGAACCCACCGGTACACAGGAGATAAAGGTTACAGAGGTTAAGTCACTGACAAACAAAGGCAAGGAAACAGTGACAAACTTCTCTTTGAGCTTGGCAATTGACACATCATCATTAGCCAAAGGGAAAGTGCCACAATTTCCTATCAATTTTGAAAAGCCATATCACATGATATCTCTAGAAGAGAAAATTTTGGCCACTGCAACACTCCAGGCACAAGCATAATAGGAATTGGTCCAGGAGGAATCAAAGGATGGACGGCTGAATCATAATACTATTGAAGTTTTGAACTGGTTAGTACCAAATTTATAGGCATAGGAGAGCACAAGCTCATTCGATAAACTACAAGAGATCATTGATTTCATTCCTAATCAATTTGATTCTTTGGTTAAGATTTCAATAACTGAGGCTAAGAATAAATTTGTAGAAGCTTGGAAGTAGACATTTCTGCAGATGATTGCATTAGAGAAGAGTAAACTTCAAACATGCCTACAGTCCATTGATGCAATATTGGCAGAAGGTGGAAAGATTTATAAGACTTGTCTAGATTTTCCAAAGCTTACTGCTCACTTAGACAAGCAAATTTCAGATTGTGAGGATAATTGTTGACATTATAACAGACAAGGAGAGAATGTTGGCATTTCAATAAGGATATTGAGAAGGTTGTTGATGATTATGGATATAACTGATCAAGGATGTTTTACTGTCTTAATATTACTATTTTGTCATTGATGTCAAGAAATTGATTTTCTAATTCAATATGATGTTGCCATATCTTAAGAAGTATGATTTGATGAGTATAAAGATGTCGGTAAAAGACACAGAAAGAATGTGATGAATAAGGGGAGAAATAATTTATTCAATGGGCAACTATTACCGAGTTAGACAATGATGAGATAATGATGTTTAGATTGTTTTGATATCATACATATGTTATTGATTGTAAGGTTAATACTATACTATGTTACCGAGCAAATAACCTAGTCGGTAAATCCTAAGGTTATCGCTATCGGTTAATGAAGGCAGAATGTCTACCGAGTAAAGTTTAGTATTTACCGAGTTGCAACCGAGTAATAACAGAATGCATTAAATGATTACATGCATTATTTAATGAAGGAAGCTGATGAGCTGGCTATGATTAAATGATTGGTATGTCGTGAATGAAGTTTGTTAAAGAATCTATGGCAAAGGAAAATCGACAGAAAGATCTACAGCGCAGATTGAACCGCAATACCCGAGCACAAGTTCCAAGGTGGGGTAAAGCATTTTCTGATTGAAGGATACATTGAACCTAGTCAAAGTTTGAAGATCTGATGGCTATGATTGATCATGGGAAATGTGATCAAGGAGATTAAGCGGTTAGCTATTGTTTATAAATAAGGCACTGTTGATAAACAATGTATGCGGGCAAGTGTATGCACAGGGATGCTACATAGTGATTACCGAGCACTGAAACTTGAAGAACTATTTTGAATAACAGAGTATAGAGCCCAATAGATGGACAAGATTAGTTATATGTCTATATTGTATTGAGAAAATAAGAATCTGCTTTAGCATTTTAAATGTGAAGTTGTAGATAGATTTTTATTACTGTTATTTTGTAAAGTAACAAAAAATCTCTTAACTGAGTGGACTTAACAGTCTTATTTGTAAAACCCTCTAGCAAGGTGAAATTTTGATTGAGTGTTTGAAATCCTTTAACAAGGTCACTTCTAACAAGGTGAAGATCCTAACAGATCTGAGGGAAATCCCTTAACCGAGTCACATCTAGCAATGTGTTTGTAATCTTTAACAGGATTTGTTTTTAACCGAGCATACTCTAGAAGAGTATATTTCTTAGTGGGTCTGAAATCCCACAGTGGTTTTTCCTTATTTGGGTTTCCACGTTAAATCTGATGTTATGTGGACTATGATGTTTATATACTTTTGAGTTTGCATGTTTAGTAGTTTTGGTTATATTACTGAAGTATATGTTACTGAGGTTGAATCTGATGTTTTTATGGAAGATTAAAGTTGTATGATTCACCCCCCCCCCCCCCCCTCTCATCTTATTAGCTTGGAATTTGTACTTAACATTAAGTATCAGAACTATCAATTGCTATCAGAGCTTTGGACTCCGAAAGAAAAGTTTAAAGGTACTCGAGGCAAAGATCCAAAGATGTATAAGAGGGATGCACTGAAGTTGAACAAGTCAAGTTTCTCTACATGGCAGAAAAGGATGAAGCTGCACCTATCAGGAGTTGGAGAATATGTTGTATATTATCTATAGAATGATTTCATTACACCGAGCACCTATCCATTGACAATGGAAGAGATAAAGGCAAAGCAAGAAAATATCCAAGCAATGATTGAAATAACATCTGCATTGACCGACTCAAAGTTTAATGATCTAGAAGGCTGCAATGATGCAAAGGCAATGTGGGACAAGCTAATATCTGTGTATGGCGGTGATGAACATGTACAAAGAGAAAAAGTGGACAGTCTAAGAGGACAACTTGAATCTATGAGGATGAATGAAGGTGAGAACATAACCCAGTACAGTACAAGACTACAGGAGATTGTCAATCAAATCAAAGGAGCAACTGGAACCATTGAAGAAAAGGATATAACAAGTAAGTTGTTAAGAACCCTTCTACCATCTTATGCAATCCGAGTCTCTGCAATCAATGAATTAAGGTCTGTACCCAATATGCCAGTTTCTTTAGATGCTACTATTGGTAAGCTACATGCATTTGAGTTAAGTAACTTTGATAACAGTGGGTCTTTGGTAAATAAAGTTGAATCTGCATTTAGTTCTTTTCATCTTGATGAATCTAATTATTACAATGAACGAAAGTATAAGTACTCTGGAGGAGATCACAGTGGAGCAAGTAAAAGATTTCGTAAGAACATGGAAGAAGTACACAAACTGTATGAGGAAATCAAAAAGCAAGAAGAGTTTGAAGCACGATTAGCCAGAAGGTTACCGAGAGGCAAAGGTAAGTATAAAGGAAAACTACCTTTGAAATATTTCAATTGTGATAAGATAGGACATATGGCTTCTAACTGTCCTGACAAAGAATCTACTGAAAAGAGAGATTACCGAGATGACAGACAGAAAGATAATCATTACAAAGGACACTGAGACTTCAGAAGAAGAGATAGAAAGACATGCTTAATAGCTGATGAGGAATCCAATGATGATAAATCAGATGAAACTGATACAGAGGAAGTAGTTTATGTGGCTATCAAAGATGGATTAGATGAAGAAAGGTATGAGGAAAAAGCCCTAATATCTCACATAAATACTAATGATTCTTGGATCATAGATAGTGGATGCTCACATCACATGACAGGTGATAAATGCAAGTTTGTTATGTTAGAAGACTATGATGGAGGCTATGTAAGATTTGGCAATGATGCACCATGTCTGGTAAAAGGTAAAGGATCCATAACACTTCTTGACAATGCAAAGTGCAATGATGTTTATTGGGATGAAGGTTTGAAATATAATTTGTTGAGTGTAGCACAGCTAAACAATACAGGATACCGAATAGAATTTCAGAAAGGAATTGTAAAAGTTTATGACAAGAATGGAAAGTTAGCTACTACCGGGACACAAACAAAAGGTAACACATTTCACCTTGACTCAACTCGGAATAAGTGTCTGTATGCAAAGATAGATGATACCTGGTTATGGCATAAAAGGTTTTGTCATGTAAATTTTGATAATCTGATCAAAATAAGCAAGAAGCATCGAGTAAGAGGTCTACCGAGTCTTGAAAAACTTGAGAATGCTATGTGCCAAGGATGCCAGATGGGTAAAATGAAAAGATCAAGCTTTACAAGTAAGTCCTACACTTCTAAAGGAATTTTAGATCTTGTGCACACTGATCTTTGTGGTCCTATGAAAGTTCAAAGTTATTATGGTGATAAATATTTCATATTATTTGTGGATGATTACTCAAGGATGATGTCAGTTATGTTTTTAAAAGAAAAATATGAAGCTTTTCAAATGTTTAAATGGTACAAGGCAAGAGTTGAAAATGAAACAAGAAGACAACTGAAATGTCTTAGATCAGATAGAGGAGGAGAGTTCACATCTGATGACTTCAACTTATTCTGCAATGATCATGGTATAAAAAGACAAGTCTCTGCACTGAGAACTCCACAACAAAATGGAATTGCTGAGAGAAGAAACAAATCTATTGTGGATTGTGCCAGAACCCTGATGATTGAAAAGAAAGTGCCACAAACATTTTGGAGAGAATCAATAAGCACAGCAGTTTACACCCTAAACTGAGTACAACTGAAGAAAGGAACTTTGAAGACACCATATGAAATCTGGTATGACAAGAAACCCAATGTAAGTTATTTTAAAATCTTTGGAAGTAGATGTTATGTACACAAAGATGGTAGAAATGGAAAGTTTGATCAGAAAAGTGAAGAAGGAACATTTCTTGGTTATTCTTCTAGAAGCAAAGCATTTAAATGTCTGATCAAATCATCTAACAAAATAGTAGAAAGTGAAAATGTGAAAATTGATGAATTTGCTTAAAGAAATGATGAAGGAAATTCCAAGGAACCAGAAGATTATGATGAATTTGTCTATGTTCAACCGACAAGTCTTACCAGGAGAACTGTTGAAGGAAATGAAGGGAATATTCAGTTACCGAGTGATGAAGAAGATCGTACAGAGCCTATCGAGTCTGTATTAGCCAAGTATGTCAGAAGACATCATGCATCAAGTCAGATTATGGGAGATAAAGATGATCCAGTGATGACAAGGAACAAACTGAGACAAAACACATGTTTGATATCTGAATTTCAACCGAGAATAGTGAAAGAGGCATTTAATAGTGAAGATTGGATAAATGTTATTACATAAGAGATTGATCAAAGCAAGAAGAATGACACATGGACACTGGTCCCAAGACCGAAGGACAAAAATGTAATCGATACAAAGTGGATTTTCAGAAACAAGTTGAATGAAAAAGGTGAGGTCATTCGAAATAAAGCAAGACTAGTTTGCAAAGGTTATGCCCAAGAAGAAGGAATTGATTATGGTGAGACTTTTGCACCTGTGGCAAGACTAGAAGGAGTAAGAACATTGTTGGCATATGTTGCTTACAACAATTTTAAGGTATATCAAATGGATGTCAAATCTGCATTTCTGAATGGTATATTAGAAGAAGAAGTTTTTATTGAACAACCTGAAGGATTTGCTGAAGACAATAATAAAGATCAGGTATGTGAATTGAACAAAGCTTTATATGGTCTGAAACAAGCACCTAGAGCATGGTATGAAAGATTGCACTCTTATTTAATCAAGATTGGTTTTATAAGAACAAGTGAAAACAGTAACATGTACATGAAGAATGATGAAAATGGAATACTGATCTCAGCCATATTTGTTGATGATATTATATTTTGTGGAAATGACTCTTTATGCAAGAACTTTGGAAATGAAATGAGCAAAGAATTTGAGATGTCATTAATCGGTGAGATAAAGTATTTTATAGGTTTACAGATACTGCAAATGAAAAATGAGATTTTCATTACTCAATCCAAGTACATAAAGGAAATCTTGAAGAAGTTGGAATGGAGGATTCAAAACTAGTAAGTACTCCTATGACTACCAACTGTAAACTATCAAAGAATGATGAATCTGCATCTGTTGATGAGACACTTTACCGATCCATGATTGGAAAGTTGCAATATGTTGTTCACAGCAGGCCAGACATAGCACATGCAGTAGGTATAGTTGCAAGATTCTCTGCAGACCCTAAGGAAACACACATGACAACAATCAAGAGAATTTTCAGATACTTGAAAGGCACTGAGGATTATGGCTTAGTATATCAAAAAGGAAATGACTTTGATTTAAAAGTTTATACTGATGCTGACTGGGCAGGCAACATTGATGACAAAAAAAGCACAAGTGGAGGAGCTTTCTTTTTAGGAGAAAGACTAATGAGTTGGCTTAGCAAGAAACAAGGATGTGTTTCACAATCAACAGCAGAAGCTGAATACGTTGTTGCAGCATTGAATTGTACCAACATAGCATGGATCAAACAACTGCTGGAAGGTATAAATGAGAAAGTTACCGAGCCAATAACTATATTCTGTGACAATACTAGTGCCATTAACATTTCAAAGAATCTTGTTATGCACTCTAAGACAAAGCACATCTCTATCAAATATCATTATCTTAGAGAAGAAAGTGGTGTTGGAATATGTTAGCACAAAAGAACAAATAGCAGATATCTTCACCAAGCCATTACCAAGGGACACTTTTGAGTATCTCAGAAGTAAGTTAGGGGTCGTACCCCTATCTTCTACTCACTAACCGAGTTCGATGAAAGCATCAATTCAATGACTCTACAGAATATCTTTTAGGAGTTGATGTTGATTTACACACTTTAGGAGGTTTTCTAAATGTGTGTAGGAAACAATACATGAAATAGGAATTGATGACACAAATGCTCTGACCGAGACTAAGTTGACACATAACAGCAGGAAATCACTTCATATAGGAAGAAATTATGTTTTAGTTCTTTACTTTTTGGCATTGTTTTTCAAAGGGGGAGAAGACTGAAGAAAAGCAAGACTGAAGAGAAAAGAGGAGAAGACTAATGTATGGGGGAGAATTCTGATGACAGGGTAGAGCATTTCAGCATTTCAGAATCTCACAGCAATCCGAATCAATTAGGTCAAATCAATTGGTTTTGCCATCAATGCTAAAGGGGGAGATTGTTGGCATTATAATAGACAAGGAGAGATTGTTGGCATTTCAATAAGGATATTGAGAAGGTTGTTGATGATTATGGATATAACTGATCAAGGATGTTTTACTGTCTTAATATTATTATTTTGTCATTGATGTCAAGAAATTGATTTTCTAATTCAGTATGATGTTGCCATATCTTAAGAAGTATGATTTGATGAGTATAAAGATGTCGGTAAAAGACACAGAAAGAATGTGATGAATAAGGGGAGAAATAAGTTATTCAATGGGCAACTATTACCGAGTTAGACAATGATGAGATCATGATGTTTAGATTGTTTTGATATCATACATATGTTATTGATTGTAAGGTTAATACTATACTATGTTACCAAGCAAATAACCTAGTCGGTAAACCCTAAGGTTATCACTATCGGTTAATGAAGGCAGAATGTCTACCGAGTAAAGTTTAGTATTTACCGAGTTGCAACCGAGTAACAACATAATGCATTAAATGATTACATGCATTATTTAATGAAGGAAGCTGATGAGCTGGCTATGATTAAATGAATGGTATGTCGTGAATGAAGTTTGTTAAAGAATCTATGGCAAAGGAAAATCGACAGAAAGATCTACAGCGCAGATTGAACCGCAATACCCTAGCACAAGTTCCAAGAAATGTATGCAAGTTCCAAGGTGGGGTAAAACATTTTCTGATCGAAGGATACATTGAACCTAGTCAAAGTTTGAAGATTTGATGGCTATGATTGATCATGGGAAATGTGATCAAGGAGATTAAGCGGTTAGCTATTGTTTATAAATAAGGAACTGTAGATAAACAATGTATGTGGGCAAGTGTATGCATAGGGATGCTACATAGTGATTACCGAGCACTAAAGCTTGAAGACCTATTTTGAATAACAAAGTATAGAGCCCAGCAGATGGACAAGATTAGTTCTATGTCTATATTGTATTGAGCAAATAAGAATCTGCTTTAGCATTTTAGATGTGAAGTTGCAAATAGATTTTTATTACTATTATTTTGTAAAGTAATAGAAAATCTCTTAACCGAGTGGACTTAACAGTCTTATTTGTAAAACCCTCTAGCAAGGTGACATTCTGATTGAGTGTTTGAAATCCTTTAACAAGGTCACTTCTAACAAGGTGAAGATCCTAATAGATCTGAGGGAAATCCCTTAACCGAGTCACATCTAGCAATGTGTTTGTAATCTTTAATAGGATTTGCTTTTAACCGAGCATACTCTAGAAGAGTATATTTCTTAGTGGGTCCGAAATCCCACAATGGTTTTTCCCTATTTGGGTTTCCATGTTAAATTTGGTGTTATGTGGACTATGATGTTTATATGCTTTTGAGTTTGCATGTTTAGCAGTTTTGGTTATATTACTGAAGTATATGTTACCGAGGTTGAATCTGATGTTTTTATGGAAGATTAAAGTTGTATGATTCACCCCCCCCCCTCTCATCTTATTAGCTTGGAATCTGTATCAGAACTATCAATAATTTGATTCAAATCTCTAATTCTTATAACCCGACAATGAACCCAACAAGTTCTTTAGATGGTCCAATTTTGGTGGTCATGGATCAAATTTTGAGGTTAGAAAAGGAAAGGAACAGTATAATAAGAAGAGCAACAAAGCTCAAAAATTTTATAGGTCCTCGGCTTGATAATCTGTTATTTCACAAGACTTGGTGTGTATCCAACATGCAGATGGAGGATCCCACCGAATCAAACACAATTGAATATTATTCCAGTCTCTTGAATGGATTCATCACCATTCTTTATTCTCTCAAGCAAGGTTGGGACAAATACTTCTCATTTTTTAAGACTATGTATGCTAACATTTTGAAACTTGTATAGAACCGGTATATATATATATATTTGTACAACATTTTTGGTGGGCACCCCACTTTGTCATTGATGTCAAAGGGGGAGAAGTACAGTGAAAAATGTATATATAGCTCAGGGGGAGTATATCAGATGTATATAGCATGAGTGTATAGGTTAGGGGGAGTAGATTTAGAGATGGTATCATTTTTCACATGAGTGTTGCCATCAATTCCAAAGGCAGAAATTGTTGGCAATTGACACTCATCTGGTAAGGTAAATTGCATTTAGGGTTGTCATTGATGGAAAATCATCTTTAGGTGTTGACAATTCTTATTGAGATTCATTGTCTTATCATTTTGTATTATTTGGGCCAACCGATATACACTATGCACAATTGATACATACACTATGCTTTATTCTTAATAACCGGTTAGTCTTGGTACTGGTAACGTGTAATTTGGAACCCGGTTAAGTATAGGAGCTAGTTAAGATATTTTGGGACCACGGCAATATCTTTGAAGGAATTCATGGTAGTGTGTGAAGGCTAAAACCAACATAATCATTGGATAATGTATGATATACTTTATAATCCGGCAATCGACATAATTATTTTTCTCATTGAGGCCGACATGGTGAAAAGTTAAAGGGTATTTAAGGGAGATCTCTTAGCCATGGATTTAAGGTTAATGAAATGTGATTTTGGATGCGAATCAGTTAGAGATTGATGGTATGCAATTTGTTCAGTCAGTAAAACTTTTGTGCGCAGTTCCAACTGGTAGCAGAACAGAGTATCAGTAAATCGGTTCACAGAGGAGGTTGATAGAGCATAAACCAGAACTTATCTAGCATGGTCAAATGCAATCTATAAGTTCATTTTTATTTGTAATCATTGTATAATTTTGTGTAAATCAGTGAGAATTTTGTTTGAGCAGTGAACTCTAGGCGGTGAGCCTGATTGCATGTGCACTCCCCTCTATGTAATATTTGTATACCTTGATCAAGTATATAGATATTGTGGGTATCAACCCCACCATGGTTTTTCCCTTTACAGGGTTTTCCATGTATAAATATTGGTGTTATGGTTGAGCTTCTTTATGTGTTATTTGGCTTATGCACTTTAATTATATTTATTGTTAACCGGTTCATATGCAATAAGTTCATAAATTCGTTTACAGGTAGAACACTGATTCACCCTCCCCTCTCAGTGTTCTTGGATTTCAACTCATTCCCTTAAAATGTAAGCATGGATTGAGTACTTCATATCAGTGGGAAGTTTAGATTTTCTAGTTTGAGATCAGCAACTAAGTATCAAATGTTTCTTGATATAGTCTCAATTTTTTTAATGGAAAATATGTTGAAGTTGTACAAAATTTATAAACAAAAATGATTAAATTGTAGAAAAATAACTAAAAATTGTGTCTCTTGTTATTAGTTATGTGAAATACAAATGAACCAGGAAAAATTTATAAACTGGGATGATTATTATTGTATAAAAATAACTAAAACCTACACCTCTTGTTATTAGTTCTCTAAAATGCAAATTAACCAAGAATAGGATCAAAAAAGAAATGGCTTTAGAGTAAAATAACTAGTTGTTAAAAAGAGAAAGTGCTTTGGCCGGATTCTCTTATCAGCAACTCAAGCGGGGACTATAACCCAGACTCAGGCCCAACTCCTTCCTATGCCTTCTAGCTCTTTTGACAAGAACAAAACATCTATTCATGATAATCATTTCATTGATTTGTTGGTAATAAGCATCACTGATTTGATGAAACCTAATTCGAATAGCTCATGGTCAAAAATAAAAGACAAAGGATTTTAATATTATTCTCAACATGAAGCACCAATTGCAAACAACTATAGCAATACGCAAATGGCATTTGAGTACACTAACACATTACTAGAAATTGATACTACTACAAGTTGAAAAATCAAGAGGCAATATAAATTCTTACAATACTAAACCATCAATAGAAAGAAATTCAATTATACCACTAAAAATCCTTAACTCCATTTTGTACAAAATTTATATGACTACTATACAAAAGAGCTATGTACGATGCATCATAAAAATATCTTCAACCACACGACGTTGGACCTAATTAGTTTTTGTTTTCTTGGTCAGAACAATTCATATCCTAAATCGATGGGTACAAGTCAAGGATCACCCAAAGTGAGGACAAAGAAATTTTTAAGATAGTCACTTCAAATGTAGAGAAGAAAACCCACTTTATATTAATCTATGGGCTTTAAAAAATATTAACTACACAAGCATCAACAATCACAATAAAGCCTTAATTGTCCTGAAAATGATTTGTTGGAGATTGTTGGAAGAATGTTGCAAATATGTTCTTGAGAGATATTTGAGAGATGTGTTATCATTGATGTCAACATATTTCTCTGTCTATAACAGTGTTGTAGTGAAGTTCAGTGAGTTAGTTTGTTGAGCATGTTGAAGATCAGAGTTTGTAGATTAAAGGGTTTGTACAGGGTTGTCTGTAGATGATTTAGTGTAATTTTCAGAGGTCCTACATGAAAATTTGATTGAGTTATGGGTATCCGTGTTGTGGCTAGTTTTCAATTGTTCAATGGTGACATGGTGTCATTATTTTGATTTGCATTGCTCTGCATTGTAATATCTTGATCTGCAGATTTGGAGATATGTTTGGGGCATTGATGTGTATCCTTAATTCAAACGGTTCATGGTTTAGAGCCATGTAAGTGATTTTTCAAGGTTGACAGTCATTGTAGTTAATGTTCTTGAGGTTTGGTATGATGATGCTGATGATTCTAGTAATTTGTGTTGGTGTGAATGTTGTGGTGGTAATTCATGATGCTTGTGGATATTTCTAGATCATGTGACTTTTTGTGTTGGTGGTCTGCATTGATCGTTGAGCTCATAGTTGATGTTTTTCTTCGGTGTGTTAGTGTTCTTCATGTTTTGGGTCGACCGGATGGTTGTAGCATGTTGTGGATGTTCGAGGTATAATTCCTGGAGGTGTAACGTGTTCGAGGTGATAATTTGGGTTCATGTTATGTCTTAGCCAACATTGTTTTAGTCTGCATATCATAATTTGTATTTGATCAACAGCTATATCATTGTAATTATTTTATGTGTGTTGATCCGACCTTGTTGGTCTTTCCAAGGTTGATGTCATGTATAAATAAATGTAATATCTTTATATTTGATTGTGTTGTGGATGAGAGAAAATTTGTATGTGCATTGAATGTATACATCTTTCAAAGGTAGAGAAGAAGTGAGAAGAAAATGAAAGTTGTTATGTGCTTGACCGGAACTATAACCAGGCATTAAGGATGATATTTCTCAGTTCATGATTTTCGGATGTGATTTGAATTTGTTTGTAAGGCAATTAGCCTTCCCTGGGTTGTAACCCTTTTTTTTATTTTGAGCAGTGAGCTCTAGGTAGTGTGCCTGAATGTATATGCATTCCCCGTTGTAATACTTCTAACAGAGTATACCTATTTTGTGGGTTCATCCCCACCGTGGTTTTTCCCTTGACTAGGTTTTCCACGTCAAAATTTTTGGTGTTATGTGTGTTTATGATGTGTTGTAGATTTATGCTTTCATGTTTAATTATCAGATCTGAGAATAATTTTAAGCTGTGTGATTTTTTGTGACAACTGATTCACCCCCCTCTCAGTTGTCTATCCTATTTCCATCATGATTTTTTCTAAATTCTTCAATATGGCTAAAAATCAAGTTCACCTTCCCAAAAAGTATTTTGTTGGCAGTAAATCCTTATACATCTCCTATATCAAAAAAGGTGTTGCCTTTCTAAAAGGTATACTTAATCATGGAAATTCCATCTTCCTCAAAGAAAGGTTTATTGTACAATCCAGTAAGTCTCATGCATCCATATCCCAACTTAGAAACCTACATCAGTTGTCCATTCCAATTCCAAATATATATAAAAATCATTCAAGCCCTATTTTCATTTCACCCAAAATGTAGACGAGGCATGAAAGAAAAACACAAAATATTAGCAATACTTGTAATCCTTTACTGCCCAACTTGATTTGTGAAATGAGTGGATTGCCTCTATTGTAACTCTATTATAAATTTTCATAAACTATAAGGGTTTTGAAATTTTAGTATTGTTTGCAGTATTAAAAAATGTAAATAACCACTCCATGAAGTTGTGCACTTATAATTGAAAGCTTGAAAATTACTAATTTGGTCTCTCTTTACAATTTCTCATTTCTTTCAATTTGCACGACTTCTAGCATAAAATCATTTGTACTATGTAAAAATGGTTTAAAATGCTTAGAATTAGCCCTTATTAGCGTGTGTTTTAATCGAAAACTTTTAAGTTGGATGAGTTCTTTGGTAACTTACTTCAAATAGGGCTTTAAATTACTCCATTGTAGCTTTCACAAATCCAACTTGCTTTCTTTTAAATAGATTTTGTATGGTAATTAATTTCCTAGACTAATGCCACTCAATCTTGTTGATGTATTTATTTGTGTTGACTAAAGGGGCATTTTATATAGCCAACAGGTATGCATTTTGTCTTGCACTTGTAGTTTGTCTTATACCTTTTGAAACATTTTTGAGGAGCTTTTATAGAAACCCATTTACAAATTTCTACTTTTCTAGGTTTTATAGTATTCTGTACAAACGAAAAATGTCAAATATGAAAGCTACAATTTAATGTCAAATATGAAAGCTACAATTTAATGTCATAGAGAAACCTGCAATGGCCACCATAAATGGAAGCCCTAAAAAAGTGGTTGGGAAATATTGTTTAGGAAAAGGCTTTCTCGTAAGGAATTATAACATTCGAGCCTAAAAAAATGGGTAAGATCTATTTTAAATATATTTTTAGCACATAAATCTTCCAAAAATCTATCACAAATCATCTGACAAAATAGTTAGTTATCTGAATTTCTTTTTTTCTCCAAATCACAAGCAACATTCAAGGCATACAAGCAGCATAGTGAGCTATTTAAGGTGCAAAACGACAATAGTTCTAGAACAACCCATTAATACACAGTCTTGTATTCATAAAACCAAATTAGCTTAACTCTTTCAAAAAGGCAACACTCAAAATCCACTAAGAATCAAATGTATCGTATTTGTCAATGCCCCAACTTGTTGTTTTTTAAAAAAGAATTTAAATAGATTTTGTATGGTAATTAATTTTCTGGACTAATGTCACTCAGTCTTGTTGATGCATTGATTTGTGTTGACTGAACAAACAACTTATGCAGCCAACAGGTATGCATTCCTTCTTTCAATTCTAGTTTGTCTTTTACCTTTTGGAACATTTTTGGAAGGGATTTTATAGAAACCTGTTTGCAAATTTATACTTTTCTAGGTTTTACAGTATTTTGTACAAGCGAAAATGTTAAAAATTACAGCTACAATTTTATGTCATAGAGCAACCTGCAATGGCCACCATAAATGGAAGCCCTAAAAAAATGGGTGGGAAATATTGTTTAGGAAAAGGCTTTCTCGTAAGGAATTATAACATTCAAGTCCTAAAATAATGAGTAAAATCTATTTTAAATATATATTTTTTAGCACAAAAATCTCCCAAAAATGTATCACAAATCATCTGACAAAATAGTTAGTTACCTGAATTTCTTCTATTCTCTGAATCACAAGCAACATTCAAGGCATACAAGCAACACAATGAGCTGCAAAAGACAATAGTTTTAGAACAACCCATTAATATATAGTCTTGTATTCATAAAACCAAATTAGCTTAACTCTTTCAAAAAGGCAACACTCAAAATCCAGTTAGAATCAAATGTATTGTATTTGTCAAGGCTAGACCTTCATAAATCTGTTCAAATTCTATCCAATATGCAGGCTGGAATCTCCAAGATTGTTCAAAACCAAACTAGACAAACAAACCTCAGCTCATAACACAAGCAATTGTAATTAATAATATGCCTTTTGGACAACTATTATCAATATTGGAGGCCACTTTTTAAAAAGGAATAACAATTAAAATGAATTATATGGTTAAACAAACCAATAGCAAATCAAATAAATAGAATATTTAAATTATATTAAATGTATTCTTATTTTTAAACTATAGAAATGCAGCACATAAATTTTAATTATTGCATCTGATCGGTCAGAAGAAAAAGAAATTGCATTCTTAATGAATGCATTAGTCACCTGCCTATCCGTAGGAACTAATAAATTGAAAAACTATTTCAAATATAATTTAGATTAGTTAAACAAATTGTTAACATAAATCAAAATGTGTGATAATTTGGAATTAAATATTATTATTAAAAATTCAATTGAAAATAAAAGGTGTAGATAACTAATAATTTTATACAATGTTATCTGATCCAATCGATTTATTGTCATATGTCTAAGGATTCAAGAAATTGAAGATTAGTGGATTTGCATTCAAGAAAACCTTAAGAACCCCCCCCCCCTCGAAAATGGTGTAAAATATTGGCGATTTTTTCGTTAGTTGGAGATTGTTTTATTTTTTTTATTGGTAATTTTTTCATTTTTTCGTGGAAACGTAATACAAATTTGGTTGGCGAATTTCTTGAAATCAGGAAAAATCAATAGAAAATTTTGACAAATATTTATCTTTATTTTCAAATATAAAATATTTTTTTGGTGAAACAAACATTTGAAATAAACCAATTGTATATATATATTGAACAATGCTTGAGATTTGAGCTTAAGACCTCCCATGTAGGAGGCTTGCGGCTAACCGCTGCAGTGTGGGGTCATCCCCAACCAAAAAATTATTTTTACGAGCAAATTTTTTTAAATATATAAAACTATAAAGTTTAACTTGGCAAATTATTCTTCGAATAAAACAAATATAATAATTTTACCGACGAATTAGATCACTATTAAATAATAATAATTCATCACTATTGCACTCACGATACAATAAAAAGATAACACTTGTCTCATTTTCGATCATGCTTTGTGCAAATTTTGTTCTATCAAATCTTAGGCTTGGAATTGAACCTTCGTCATTGATATTTGATGATATGACAATGGACGTGATTCCTACTTCCTAGTTGACATAATTTTTAGTCTACAGATGAGTATCTTTTGGTACGACTATTGGTGTGAGGTAATAGCACAAGTTGTGTATGTTTCGGTACGTGTGAGGTAATAGCACAAGCTCCCCCAGAAGATTTGGAAATATTTCTAATAAACACCACAATTCCTTGAGTGTCTATTTGCATGTGTGGTGGTAAGAGATGCATTAATGACAGTTAATGTGGAGAGGATTTAGGCACCACAACCATCCTTAAATAGTGATGAATATGTCTCCTAATTTCAACCTTGTACTCATTGTGCTTGATTTTTTTGTTGTCATTGAGCTTGCTAAAATGGAAATGCTTATTGTCCTCTTGGCCATAGAGCCACAGATGGCGTTCATGGATGAGCTAATGGATAAGAGACTAGGCAAGGTACTTGTGAATGACCATGATCACATCTGGCACGCTGTGAAGGAGGTTCTGGGTAAGGAATTCTTGTAGTCCCAACACAAATACAGGGTATCTTCTGATATCTCTTATTTTTTCCTAGCTATGCTACTATATTCGAGTGTGTCCAAGCTAGGAAAAAATAAGAGATATCAGAAGATACCCTAACAACATCTATAAACTGCCTAAAAAGACCTTCCGAGGGAAACAAAAAGGCCATCACTTAAGTGAAGATTTTCAGCACATGGTCTAGATGTTGAGGGTAAAGGGGTTGTGGGATTCTTAATCGCTAGGATAGCAAAGACTCAGGGACTTAGGCAAAATTCTAAGAACACATACTGCAATATTCTTAAAATAGAATTTAACTCTTTTACTTGAAAAGAGACCTATTTCTAAGAACATACATTCTCCATTGAAGAAGACAAATTAAAGTGGCATCAACATAGTAATTCATACAACATATGCACAGAAGGTAGGAGCAATCTGAACTAATGTCTTCTATTGATTTTCAAAAAATATAAGATACATCATAAAAATGTTCACAACAAATTTGCAGAGAGATGTCTAACTTTCTCTATTATTTTCGACTCCTAGTACATTCTACTTCTCAAAATGTTCAAAATTCATTCCTACTAGCCCTGAATTCCCTTTTATAGAACAAGGGAGCAAAACAAACTTCAGGTCGAATAGGACACTTGTCAAAAAATAATTGCTTATACAATTAAATATGCCATAAGGCATATTTTACAAGTACAGTAAAAAATCACCCTTGGGAGAGGGGCTGGAGGGTGGTTGAGATAACAACTTCTTGGGATAAGCGTAGAAATCCTAATGAGAGTGGGGTTAATGTGTTCATCTATGTAGCCAAAATGCACCTGCAAAAAGAATGAGGTAGACTAAAATGATAGAGACAACAACTAATCTTCTTTTGGCTAATCTTCTTCTAACAAACAACACTATTTATGCCAGCTATCTATTTTTTATGTGGCGAGCCATGCAAAGACTCTGAGATTTCCAACTTATCCATAGGCTCTCTGGTTCTATGATCCATCAAAGTTGTAGCCTCAACAATGAACCTATGGTAAAAAGAATCAATCTCAAGAATCTTGTTTATAATTAAATAATAGGTGTCTTTTTTAGTAGGGTCTCCCCACACCAATAGCTCCAAAACTGCATGTATAACCTCTCCAAAATATGACCTTCACTTGCTCAAATCTTTCACCTGATTGTTGGTATTCAAAATTTTAGGAATGCCCCATTTTTGCAAACCCCTAAATTTTGCATACTCTCCCTTAATGATTTTTCTTTAACCTCTACAATGGGGAGTTCTTTTATCATTAAATTATAACTTTTCTAGGTTGTTCACACAATTTGGGGCTCAAAAGGCACATTTTTTACTACCAAGAGAACCTCTTTTAATATTGTGGCCTTAGGAAACCACATGGCCCTTAATGGCTAGAAGAATGAAATAATGTCACCCAATTGAGTATATATCTGGAATACAAAAGAACATGAGGCATGCACCTCATCCAATTTACCAATTGATTTATTTGTTATCTGCAAAATTGGTGTTCTTATGATTTCGAAGCACTTGCTTTCTACATTCTCTTTTATCTTTAGCAACTTTCTATCCCTATTTATAATGATGTTGGCTAGTACCTTATTTTGGAAAGTTAGCATCTTATTTTCATGAATCAAAGAATTAGGTGTTACTACTTACTAAATTGCCATTAGTTTTATGTCCAAAATCATTCTATATACTCTAGTCGGTTACTACTACCGAAATATTCAGTCGATAAGCACAGAGTAGTCGGTTATAGAAGAAAGTAGTCACAGAGCCTAGTATACACCGAGCTATCTACCGAGTAACACTCTATGTCTACCGAGCAGCAATAATGATATACCAAGTTAACACACACCGAGTGAAACATGTTACCAGATTCATTGAACCTAGACACACATGGGAAACGTGTTACAAGATCGAGGAACAAAGAACCGTTATCACATTGGAAATTGCACTTGAAGATTTTATATGATCTTGAGGTCATCTATCTAATGAAATGTTTTGTATGGTTATTCATTCGATAAATCATGTTTGTAAGATCGAAGCAATGAACCAAATCACCGATATAAGAGATCTATTTATATAGCATGGATTAAGGATAAAAATATGAGATAGAGAGATATATGAAGCAAGACATATGTGATAGATAAGGAAGTACTGAGTATTGTGACTGTCAAAGACACATAGGTCACCGAGAAGGATTTCAGAGAATACTCAAGGAACAGAGTAAACAGAAGGGTTTACTGAGTTAATCTATGGATTACTGAGGTATGCTATAAGCAAGGTAATCTCATTTTGAGCACATAGAATCTGCTATAACATTTCAGATGTGAAGTTGCAAATATTTGTAAAGATTTTATTGTAATATTTTGAGTTGTAAGAGAAACCTTTAACAGGATAAAAGACTCTAACAAAGTCTATAAATTGTAAAGCCTTTAACCAAGTGCAGCATTTAGAATAAGTGTTGTAAAATCCTTTAGCAAGGTAGATCTAACAATCTTGATACTCCTAACAGGGTAAGCTATTAGAAATAGCTAAACATGTAGCTCTAACCAAGCAACCTTTATTATTGTAGTAGTGAAGTTGTGGGTGTCATCCCCACCGCAGTTTTTCTCTCTAACCAAGAGTTTTTACGTAACCAAAATATATGTGTTATGGAGTGAGTCATGTATGATTGGTTATTTATTTGTTTTAGCTTTATGTTATGTTACAACAGTTTTTGGTTTATGCATAACAGTAAAGTTATTGTTGAAGATAGGATTCGAAGTACTGAATCACCCCTCCCCTCTCAATACATTAGCTTTCCATATTGGGCCTAACAATTGGTATCAGAGCTTGAATCTTGGAAAAGGGATTAACAACCTAAAGAAAAAGATCTTATCAATGGAAGGCTATAGACAATCTCAGAGAATTGTGAATCTTCAAAATGAATTGGATCATGCTAATCAAGTGATTGTTGACATGTAGAAACAAATGCAAAAATCTCTGAAAGTTAAAAGAAGATTATCTGATGATTTGTAGGACTCTCAAGAGTTAGTGGAACAAATTGAGACATCATCTGAGAACAGTATATCTGGAGAGACTAAAGAGATGATTGGAGAACTGAAGGAAAAGAACAAAGCACTGATTGATCAGCTAAAAGCAATGAAAAGAGAACATGAACATTTCAGCACATAGATGACTGAAAATCTCAATGCATTGAGGACAACCAAGGATAAAGTAAGAGATCTAGAAAGAGTAAAACAACAGCTTGAATCATTAGTGTCTGAAAAGAATGATGAAATCACAAGGTTGACTGGGATTCAACAAAATCTATCAGATCAATTGGGTTATGCACATCATGAAGCAAATCTGAAAGATGATGAGAATCAAGCATTGAAACTTGAAGTATCAAGGTTGGCCGATGAACTTGAAACAAAGAAGAAATCCAAAGAAACACTGAAAAAGAGTTATGAAGCATCAAAGATGTTGGATGAGCAACTTAATACAAAAAGACCCAACAAAGTTGTGGGACTCAGTTACAAAGGAAAAGACTCTATCGAGAAGGGAATCCACACTACCAAGAGAGGAGAATCATCAAAGCAAGCTGGAAACTAGAAGAACATCAAAGGAAATAAACTTATTTGCAACTACAGTGGAAAACAAGGACATACTACTAATATGTGCAAATCAAAAAAGGTAAGCAACCGAATGTCACTAGGTCTAATGGTTATTATCACAATTGCAATAAATATGGTCACACATCTAACCAATGTAGGACAAAGTCTGCTAGAAATTATCAGAAGGCAAAATTCAAAGGATTTTGTAAAAACTGCAATAGATATGGACATAGTACCAAGAAGTGTTGGTTTAAGCAAAAGAACTATATGTGGTCTGCACACCAAGCAAATACTAGAGGCTACCGAACTCACACATATCCTAACCGATAGTATTCTGCAGTACCGTGGGATTACAATACAAGGATATGGTGTGAATGTTGTGGAAGATATGGACATATAAGTGCCAACTGCTTTATAAGGTTTGGAATGAACAACCGAAGATCATGGAGAAATCCTGGTATAGCATGTTTTCATTGTCACAAAGTTGGACACTTGGCTAGAGATTGCAGAGATCAACCTAGAGGAGACATTGAGGAAATAAAAGGCAAATTACAGATGATTTGGAAAAAGAAGGAAATTGTGTCAAATGAAGAAAGCACCTTATCTACCGAGTTAGGTTCACCTATTCCAAATTAATCGGTAAAGGTATGAAGGGACTGCATTCTCTCAAGATTAAATCTTAACAGTTCCTATTTTATCATGTAATTAATTCAAAATTTGCATAACTAAATATGCATTAGGAAATTTGAAATTTTATCAAGTCTTTTGGAAGCCTGTCTAGTCGGTAAATACAGGAAGTCTGGCTACTCGGTAAAAACATAAAAAGGAAGTGGCACCTAGTGCATTTAATATATTCTGACCTAACTGCACGAAGCCCGATAAGGTATATTGTGTACTTAAAGCTTTTATGTGATCATTTTACACTTACCAAGTCTTCAAGAAAGCAGAGCAAAGTGATTCAAAGGCGATCAAACCTCCTCTGAAGCGAAATTCAAGGTATGTACATCAATCACAACGCATTGTCAAGCTAGTTTACTAATCATATCAATTGTGAATGTATGTTTTACATTTGCTAAGTGAAAGCGTATGCTGTTTAAAAGTCTTCAAACCCTAAGGATCTTTTGTTAAGTGATTACCCAAAATCTGCAATGGCACCTAAGATCTAGAAGCCCATTGTTGTTGAGAATATTGAAAAGCCCTCACTGAAATACTCTCTAACTCCCAAAGTAGCATCTGAACCGGATGATAAAACTGCATTTTCACTCATTCCGGATAGGGTTTTACTAGTTGAGGATGTCAAATTCTTCACTAAGTGTTGTGTTGAGGAACTAGGTCATGTTGAGATCAAGGACACATATGATGAATTGTGTACCGATGGGAAATTGGATAGCAAGTATGAACACATTAAAATCAAGGGATTGACCGAAGGCCTAACCTACCCACGAGTCTTCAAACCCCAATGGGTCAAGTTTGTTCTGAGCAGAGTTCATGATGATTTCATGTGGTTAGAGGAGCAACCATTCAAGATCACCAAAGAAATTATTCATTTGATCACCGGTTACCCTATTTTTGATCATGTCCGAGCTCAAAAAATGATATCACAAAAGGAATTGATCACTTTAACTGGAGTTGAATCTGATTGCAAAGGACTGAAATTGAACAATGTCACAGATGTAGAGCTAAAGTTTTCTATTAGAGTAATAGGTTTTTGTTTCTTTCAATCGCCAAGGGAAAATAGTGTACCCTATGCAGCAGTCGACTTAGCATATAAAATTGTGAAGGAATGAAAATTGATCTTTGTGAAGTATTGTTGAAAAACCTGTTTGAGAATCTAAACACCATAAGGAAGTTGAAGAAGAACAACTCGGCTAACACACTGAAGTTTGGATCACTTTTGGTGTGCATGTTTTTCTATTTTGAGAAATTCTTTCCATCAGTCGGTAACATAGTTTCGGAGTTACACCGACCAATCACCCATCAAATCAATGACTTCATCAAAAAGCTAGGTGATAACTTTAATGATATTATGGATGATTATTTTAGCAAGTTTCAAGAAAGGATGCATAACAGGCATAGAATTCCACCCAAATTAGTGGAGAAATACAAGGATGATATATGCTTTGAAGTGGACACTGACTATTGCTACGTCAATGCTGTGGAACCGAGAACTCAATCTTTGCCACCTATGGGTTATGAGATTGATTTTGACATCACACAACAATAGATAGATGCTTTTCTTACATTACCAAGGCATGCTACTGAGCTGAGATATGGTACATATGAAGAAGTTAAAGAGAAAGTTAATATGAGCATTGTATTACCCAAGGCTACAAGGAAAGCAACAAAAATGATCAAGGCATTAACGGAGAAATTGGGAGAAGGTTCTTCCTCCACAATTGTCAAGGGCACTCTAGTCATCACCGAGGAGGAATCTGAAGCCCAAGAGGCAGCTATTACATTAAGCACCAAGTTGCCTCACCGACTCCTTCAGTAAAGCACCCAAACACAAGATCATCTACAGCATCACCGAGTAAGAAACCAAAGAATGTTGCCACACCAAAGGTAACAAAAACTTATAAGAAATCTACTCGGAGACTCATTTTAACTAAAAAGTCCAGTGACACCAAATCTGAAGACAAAAGTAAATTTTAGATTGTCAAGAGTAAAAAGGAAGATGTACATAGTGTTGATAATTTTTGTGCTAATCTGAAGCAATATGGTGGATTTGGATCATTTAGATATTTTAAGTATGAATCTAGAAATGATGCAGAAAAGAGACAAATTGAAGAAGTTGTAATCTGTACTCTTTTGAAATTCCGATTGGTCCCATTGGAAGTAACTAATTCTCTTCCAAAAGAATTGTATGTGCATATTGATAACAGGTGGACATATGCCATGGACTCGGAAAAGAAGATGAGAGAAAGAAGTCTAGTACATCTCTTTCCAGACATGTCGGTAGATGAGATCAATGAACATCTGAAAAACTACCACAAAAACTTCCTAGTCAAGCAAAGAGCCTTGAAATTGATGAATGGCCTTTATTTGGATGTAGAGAATGAGACCAAGGAAAAATGGCAGAAAATCTTTCGAATCAAGAATGATGGTGAGCAAGCTGAAGTTGAAATAGTTGATGTCACCGAGCAAGATCCTGAGATCATCGAGCAAGACCCTACTGACACTATACAAATTGATGAGGATATCATGGACACTGAGGCACCAAAACAGGAAATGATAGAAGGGAATGCATATGCCAAACTGGTATCCAGTGAGTCAGTTTTGGAACAAGTTCAGCCCTATCCTCTAGTCACTCAGCCTATTTCAACTGAGGCCCCTCAAGATACTGAACAAGGAACAGAGGGTCACAAGTCTACAGACGGAGAATCTACTTCTCAGGCCACAGGAGAACAGACTTCTCAAACACCTGCAAGCATTGAAAATGTTACAACCGAGACACCAAGCACATAGGCACCAAAGGACACTACAGAGGCTAAAGAGACCGACCAAAGTGTTGCCTCTACCGTGCAACCTACCGAGGGTCAACAAGCCTCCCAAGCCATTGTATTAGTTCAATCGGTGAAAACTAAAGAAAAGAAAATGAAAAAGCATAGTTTCAAATTAGATTTGTCAAAACCAATAGTGTTGCCAAATGTAGACATTTCCAAATTAAAATGGCAAGCACTCATTGAATTTGGTGAACTATGCAAGGCCAAAGCAGAACAAGAAAAACAAATGGCTATTCAAAAGAAAAATAAAGTACTTCAAAAGGTGAAAGCACTATTAACAGATATGCTACCTGAAGCTACAGTGTCAAAAGATGCAGCCATCCATATTCAATTGGATGAACTCCTAACTAAAATAGAGACATTTGGAGTAGACGCATCTAAATACTTGAGCAAGTTAAAGGACAAAGAGCTCACTACTAAAATGATTGAAGAGGTACAGAAATCCATTGTTATTGGCAAAATAAAACTTGTCAAATTTATTGATGAGTTGTCCCCTCAACTCAAGCATATTCTTTATTTATTTCAGAAAATCTTTACATTCTCTTTATTCATTAAAGATATCAAAAATAAAACAGAAGTGATTGAGAAAGAGATCACCGATCTCTCAAATAAGTTGACCACTGAGTCAAATTCTATTCAACATTTCTATACACAGTTACAAAAGCTCATGGCTCAACAATTGGAACTTAGGAATGAAGAGCACCAAATAAGGATGGATGTTATGACTCTTCAAACCTTATTCATTCCACACTTGTCCTCCGTCCAAGAGCAGATCAACAAGGCTACCTTCCTATCCACTTAGCCAGAGGGAATCACCTTAGATGGACTAATTTCACTGTTAGCTGACATTACAGCTCAGAATTCACTCATGGATAGTGGCAAGGATGCCCTCTCTGCTGCTCTCACCAATGCAAGGA
The DNA here is from genome assembly GCF_030272615.1 of Cryptomeria japonica. Taxonomy (NCBI): domain Eukaryota; kingdom Viridiplantae; phylum Streptophyta; class Pinopsida; order Cupressales; family Cupressaceae; genus Cryptomeria; species Cryptomeria japonica. The sequence goes on from NC_081415.1 coordinate 267,898,489, forward strand.
CAAAGTACAAATCCATTTTTGATTAGTTGCCTCCACCGAATGGTAACTAAGTTTTGATGTTTGTCAAAAAGGGGGAGTATAGTATCAAAGTATCAAAGGGGGAGTATACCGAGCAGAACAGAGTATCCTATACTGAGCAGACCAAAGTATCCAAATGCACAGTTAATTTGACAGTGAACCGAGCAGTGACAACCGAGAAGTTAATACAAAATATTGATCATAATGCATGCATAATCAGAGTTTTGTACAATATATTGATAAGGGGAGTATATCTGAATATACTATTCTATTGACAAATATATATACTGTCTGATTAGTCAAATTTTGTAAGTATATAGATTTTTGAGTTATGACTTTGAAAGAAGTTTTGTCAAACATCTCAACTAATGTCAAAAGGGGAGATTGTTACTACTTACTAAGTTGCCATTAGTTTTATGTCCAAATTCATTCTATATACTCTAGTTGGTTACTACTACCGAAATATTCAGTCGGTAAGCACAAAGCAGTCAATTATAGAAGAAAGTAGTCAGAGAGCCTAGTATACACCGAGTTGTCTACCAAGTAACACTCTATGCCTACCAAGAAGTAATAATGATATACCGAGTTAACACACACCGAGTGAAACGTGTTACCAGATTCATTGAACCTAGACACACATGGGAAACGTGTTACAAGATCGAGGAACAAAGAACCATTATCACATTGGAAATTGCACTTGAAGGTTTTGTATGATCTTGAGGTCATCTATCCAATGAAATGTTTTGTATGGTTATTCATTCGATAAATCATGTTTGTAAGATCAAAGCAATGAACCAGATCACCAACATAAGAGATCTATTTATATAGCATGGATTAAGGATAAAAATATGAGATAGAGAGATATATGAAGCAAGACATATGTGATAGATAAGGAAGCACTGAGTATTGTGACTGTCAGAGACACAGAGGTCACCGAGAAGGATTTCAGAGAACAGTCAAGGAGCAAAGTAAATAGAAGGGTTTACTGAGTTAATCTATGGATTACCGAGGTATGCTATAAGCAAGGTAATCTCTTTTTGAGCACATAGAATCTGCTATAACATTTTAGATGTGAAGTTGCAGATATTTGTAAAGATTTTATTGTAATAATTTTGAGTTGTAAGAGAAACCTTTAACAGGGTAAAAGACTATAACAAAGTCTATAAACTGTAAAGCCTTTAACCAAGCGCAACATTTAGAATAAGTGTTGTAAAATCCTTTAGCAAGGTAGATCTAACGATCTTGATACTCCTAACAGGGTAAGCTATCAGAAATAGCTAAACATGTAGCTCTAACCGAGTAACCTTTATTATTGCAGTAGTGAAGTTGTGGGTGCCATCTCCACCGCAGTTTTTCTCTCTAACCAAGAGTTTCTGCATAACCAAAATTTATGTGTTATGGAGTGAATCATGTATGATTGTTATTTATTTGTTTTAGCTTTATGTTATGTTACAACAGTTTTTGGTTTATCCCTAACAGTAAAGTTATTGTTGAAGATAGGATTTGAAGTACTGATTCACCCCTCCCCTCTCAGTACATTAGCTTTCCATATTGAGCCTAACATTAGGAACTCTCTCTGACTCACTTCGTCCAACTAGCTCCTACTGCTCTTGAGGATTTTGATCTTCCATCAGTAAAGAGGTGGAGCACCTCATTGCTAGATCTTTCTTTAGCCTGACATTTTCAATGTATAACTCATTAGGGTTAGCATAAATAGCAATATGTTTCCTCTTAAGTTCCTCATGTCTCTTTTCCTACTCTTCATCAACTACCTTTGTAAAAAGTGGCATGAAATGCCAACATGGCGGCCTCTAAAGCTATGCTATCTGTAAGGGTTCTGACAATTGCATCACTTACTTTATGCTCTACCCCATGCAACACAATTGTCTTTTCAATGTTAGGGGTCCTTACCCAATGTGAAAATGCTTTAATGCTCGAGGTAAAATTGTTACATCCCATTTGTTCCCTAGTTGTTTTTATGCTATATTACGCCATGTTGTTTGTGCCCTAGTCATTTTTATGCAATAATTGTGTGATGATAAGCGTGCCCTAGGTGTTTCATGTTATAATTGAATGATGATGCCCTAGATGTTTATGTTATAATTGAGTGATGATACCCTAGATGGTATTTGTGCTCAGTATAGTGAAATGATGACTTACAACGGTTAAATTGTTGTTTTAATATTTAACATGATGATTTTTAAGATGTTTTATTTTTGTTAATAATATTTTTGAAATGTTAGAGTTATGACAAGATTTCAGACTAATTGTTTGAACTGGGCCAAGTGTGTGCAGGAGTTCTTCATCCTTCGAGAAGAGAGGGGAAGTATCATCAAGTCGAGAGGTAAGGAAAAGAGAAATCGTGCCATCTGGAACCCTAACCCCAAGTCAAGGAGTCTCATGTTGACCTTGGTTATTTATGTCAGCTTGTCGCGTCAGGAAACCCTAGCTGGTTTGTATAGAGGTTTTAGGGTTTCACGATCCTAAGTTATTGATTGGTTTCCAAGTCAATTTGTTATTACTATTATTAATTAATTTATAATTAATTATTTTATTAATAATTAAATTAAAAATTTGCAGTGGCTCATGTTTTATTGCATGTGTGTGTGTATATATATATATTGTGCAAATGCATGTATATGAGAGTACATATAAATGACCGTATGCGTGCTCCGATAGGAATGCATACATAAGATGTATAGATTCATATATATAAATATATGAATATCTTATACTAATACTCTTGCAAAGGTAAGGTTCATTTTTAAAATACCTTAGGCTAACTCTAATTGGCAATTTTTATAAAAATAAGTGTGAGAAGGGGGGGAGGATTGATATTTAAATTATTCTATCTCATTCTTTAGCCATTAAAAGAATAATGTGGCACAAGCTAAGGTATTAGATTAAAAACAAACCCATTCTCAACACCATGGGTATTAATCGAATGTTTTAAGCAATACCTATGTAATATTTTATCGGGCATTATATGCAATGATATTGGCAAATAAACTTCCATGCCATGTATTATTCATTTTACCTTAATTGATTCTTTTAGAAGCTTTGATGAAAGGAGAGCAAGGATTTTTGCATGAAGCATTGAGTCTTCTCCAAGAAGAAAACATGCATGAATATGGTGTGAGGATGGCAGGAAGAATTCTCATGACTCTCCTTGGGTGGATTAGGGAATAATACCTGGTATTAGGGAAAAACGTAAGGTGGAATACTTTTTGGATGAAATATATAGGGGGTTTTTGAAGAAAAGGGGATACATTTCTTCTTCTCTAGAATGCTAGGAATACACATTTTCTTTATGACTTAAAGGAGTAGGTTCTCTTCAATGTGGAGACTAGAGAAGGCTCATTGAGAAAGACACTGTGTATCCATTGTTAAGTCCTCATTATACAGGTCATGTTATATTGACAAACCCTGCAAACTTGTTCATTCTTCTATTTTTCTTCTTAGAGTTTTGAAATCATGGTAGATTAAGTTAAAAAAGAGGAAATACATAAATATTTTTTCTATTATATATGATTTGACTGAGTGTTGGCCATTCTTAAATAGGAATGATGAAAATTCTGAAAATCTTTTGTTCTAAATTGATTTTTCTAAGATTTGTACAACTTGGAGAAAGAACAATGTAATTGCTCCTGAATATTGAATAGGGTTTGAAAATTCTATAGTTAAAAAGGAAATATTTGTACTATTCTGCTAAATTTCTCCTATAAAACCAAAATAATGTAATTACTCTTAAATGTTGAATAGGGTTTGGATTTTCTGCAGCTTAAAAAAAGAAATATACGTACTATTTCTGCTAAATTTTTTGTTACTAAACCCTTGTAAATATCAAAATCTCAAGTTCATTGTGAAATTAGTGGATATGTTGTAGTTAATTGAGTTCATTAGTAGAATTTCTATTTTAGCGTACATTACTATGACTAGTTGTGGAATGGGTTTGGTAATAAATTTATTCCACTCTAGGCATAGAGATGTACAACTGAGCAAGAATGTTGAGAATAGCGAAAAAAATATCCATTGTATAATTTTATGGTTTAATGGGGTAGTAATTCAGTATGGTTGTGTGGAATAAATTTCACTGTTAATAGTCAAAAGGTTGTAGCAACAGTCATTATGATATTTTAAGAGAAATAAAACATAACTCCTTGAACTTGAACATTGTGATGCATTGTGTTTTAGATTATATATATAATCTAAAACACAATGCATCACAATGTTCCAGTTCAAGTTGGAAATTACCTTATCTAGCACATGTTGAAAATTAAAACCCTAGCGTAGGAAGGGAAATGGGGTAAGAGCAAACGACAAAATCCTCAATGCAGTTAGCATTTAAAATACGAATGAAAATATACTCAAACAATGTATTGACAACAGAGACATGTCATGTAAGGAAGTTGTTCCAAAATTAAAGCTCATATAAACAATTGGTGGCTCTTAGGTCATTTAACTCTCCTAACCTAGGGGTTTAGTTTTATACTCTAATAACTTATGCAATGATTTGTGAGAAAGATTGGTCTAACATGTGTTGTGAATTTGGGCTAATAACAAAAATAATTTTAAACTATGGTGTAGTCAAGAGTCACTTGAGAGTACAAAGATGGTCCTATATGAATTAAGCCTACTTGTTCTAATCCTATGCTAAAACCTCAAGTTGCAACCAAGAAGGGTGGAACTTGGGTTTCACGCTTAAGTGTGATTGCAGCTATTTGAAAAACATTTGGGCCAAGGAAGTGCTCATACCAGGGTGTCAAACAAGATGGTTAAGTTATCTTCAGTTTGGTAAGAAGCAATCGACTAAAGTAGTATTTCAATGCTCATTAATGCAATTGGGCATAATAAATATTATAGGAGCACTTAGACATTTAGTAAACATTACCTCAGTGCGAAAAGGTTTGATAGACAAAAGAGCTTATAACACCTCTTAATGCAGATAGTCATAAGTTTAGAAATACATAGTTTCACAGCTTCTTAATGTAGTTGGCATTCAAACAAAAATAAATAGTTTCATTGAATAGTATAGTAGCAGCACGAAAGCTCATAACACGCAAATAACATATAAGCTAATGTTGATGAGGGAGAAAGCAACCTGTTGTCTATTTCATCTTTTCCATGCTAAGGTAAGTTTACCAATTTAAACCATGCTACAATAAAACTAGAAGGGAACACTTTTCATCCAAAATAAATTAAGGCCTTTAACCTCAAGATGAGGTAGAGTACCGGTCGATACAATTATCTAGGCTAGACTAGGGAGAATTATTGACTGTTTGATATTCATGTCTGAAAAAGGGCATCATATGTTAATCATTTGCAACTTAATGGTCGATACCAGTTAATAAAGTCCAAGAATGGGCTATTCTCTTATGTAAACAACATTGAGACTATGTGAAATATGAACTATTTGACTTTGGTACTTGTGAGAGAGCAAGTTGCTAGCTCAAGGGTACAAAAATGAGTTTGTATTAAATTAATCTAGGGTTTTGTCAATAAAGGGTACATTATAAGAGTATAAGACATCTCGAGTTTGTCGACCAACATGGGAAACATGGGTCCAAACATATATGATAGCCAATGAGCCTCATAGAGTCAAAATGTAGTTAGCATAGAGACAGGCTTGATGACTTGAACACCTTCGAGAAATTAATTTTACTGAGCAGGGTTATGAACAATAACTTCATGAATTCACGTGATTGGAATTACATTAAAAATTATTACACCTTTAGCTAAGAGATGTTACTTCTATAAGCGTCAACATGTTGTTAATCCAGATACACAATCTAGTCAAAGGTCATGCTAGTTAGGGGAAGCCTATGGTGTATGACTAACTAGGGATTTGTGTAGGATTATCCACCAAGTTAGATGGCATGAGTTAGACTTTTTGTTACCTCCCTATGAACGGTCAGGCCAATCCAATTGGATATGGAATGAGGGACTAGTAAGTTCATGGTTGGGCGGAAAAGCACCCTGATGATACTTTCCCTCCTCATTGGTTAGTTGAAAAAGTTTTTGAAAGTTTCATAATATTGGCATATGAAGAAATGTATTTTCTAAACCTCTCCTTTTCATTTAAGATATATATTTAAATTTACATTTTTCTCTTCTATTCATGCCTACAACATAGATCTTTGTTAATTCAATCTTTCTATTAAGATCTACTTTCATTTCACTTATTTGATGTTAAAAAAGAAATGGTGGTTTTTCCCTCCTTTTCTGCTGAAACGATTTAAAAGTTGTTAATTCAAATTTGCATAGTATGTTGCATGTAACAAAAATATCAGCAATGTTTTCCAAATTCTTGGGCATATATAGGGTCTTCTTACCTCATCGCTTAATCTAAAATAAAAATTCTCTACAAATCCCACCTAGGGATTACCATCATACCTCTGGCCTTAATCATTTCCCTGGCCTCTTGTGGGGTACAATCTAAGTTGTCCGTATCGAAATTTGCTAGCTCTTCATTTTACATATGTTTCAATTTCTATTTCAACCAAAAATCTTTGAACGTCGAGGTCTTAATGAAATTATCATAAGATAGAAATTGGGCCGCAGTAATGATCCTTTCATCTTTGGCCTCCACCTTAGGGATAAAGCTAGGGACAACTGTCTTATCCTCATCCATTGGTACATTAACAATATCATCATCTTAAAAGGTTTCCCAAGGAGGAGAGGGTGGAGGGACATTTGCATCCACTTCATCATCTACAATCTCAATGCAGTGAGACATGACTACCTTACACTTTTGACTTTCCTGATAGCCTATATAGCTGGTTGAGTTACTTGTGGAATTTGCTGAGAGGGGGCAGCTTGGTAAGACTCCTTAATCAAAATTGGCTTTCCCTTTATTCTGAAGGATGTTGGAGGCTCATATGTTGGCCTTTCCTCCTCAATTCATCTTGTTGGTTGCTTTGCCTTGGTGTTTGTTTGTGCATCATTAAAAATAGCCTCAAAACTCCTTAACTTGCACAACATCCATGCAAAATCATTCTTGATATTAGAGAAAAATCCCTAAAAATGGGGGTCCCTCTGCCTTCTTTCCTGTTCCATTTTGTTCAAAATATCTCATTTCTTCCTCCTTTGAATGGCATCAATAGGAAAACAATTCCTTATCAGATCTTCATACTCATCATGCTCATTGGAGATGCTCTTTACCTTCATTTTTTGTGTCCTGAGCTCATTGATGTGCCCCTCTAGGTCATAGTCTCGAGCTTTTCCAATCTTGAGGTAGTAGGTGTTTACCATGAAGTCCTGCACCTTCTCAAGTGTTTCACTCCCAACAGAGAAATCATCATACACAGTGAACTAAGGGAGGTGTGTCCCCTTCTTCTCTATTTGGATCCACTTCTTCTCCATCCATAGCATTTTCCACATGAATTCAATAAAAGCCAACCTTGGAAAAATATGAGGTGGCTAAGGGCATCCAAATACCCTAATTATTATTCAATTAGAATACATGAAAAAATCACCAAAATTGTGGGTGAATGCACCCTCTAGAAATTGAACATTTTAGGCTTGGCATCCCTCACCCGTAATACTTCTATAATGTCCCCAGGGAGCCTTGGAATCTGAAATCCATAATATCCTAGGACCTTTATCACAAAAATGATCAAAAAATATAGAATAATTACACCATCGGGATCCCTTATCCCACACTTAGGTCCATCTTTGAACTGGTCACCTGCTACTTGATGCAATATCAAACATAGTTACCTTCAAGGTTATATCCCAATTAGTCATGTTTCGGAAAAGAATTAGGTGGCACAATAGAGAATAATACTTGAAATGTAATTGGGCTTTCTCATCTTTTGCATTCATTAGCCCTTAATGCAACTTATCTTCACAGTATGTTGCAAAATCATACAATTCATTAGACTGTAGATGTTGGGTTTTCATTGACATCATCATGAAGTCTATAGGCATTTTTCACCTACCACAGTCCACTTCCAAAACTTGGCAGAGAGCATAGTATGTCTTTACAAAATAATTTTCAAATGTAACCATGTCCAAGGACTCCTTCTCAATGTTTAAAATATAATTCTTGCTCATCACGTACATCATTTTTCTAAATTGGGGGATCTCTTCTCTCCAGAGAAAATCCTTCTTGATGCCATGTTTAGTCTCTATCCTTTTTAAGTCAATTTGTTTGAGGGCACTTCTATTCAAGACAAAACATTGAATGATGGTATCCCTAGAAATGTCAACCAAAATGTGCCCATCTGCAATTCTCACAGTCATGCTTTCCAGATGATATTGTTTCCCCAATTGCCTAATAAGAAGTGGCTCTACAAAAACAATGGGACAACAAGCTTGGCTAGGTCTAGATTCCAGCAATTTGGCATGGGTGCAGGCTTATATATGTTGCCATAGAAGTAGTAGAAAATGTCCCACCCCCTATCGATAGTGATGTCATCTCTACATTTTGAACTCATATTTGAGAAGGCATTTTTGTATGTTTCTTGCATGCTTGACCTCCTCAATAATTCTAATAGATCTTGGTGCAATCCCCTTGCCTCTCTTTTCTTCCTTTTCTCCATTTCCTCTAGTTTCTTCTCAACCTCCTCGCCCAATCCCTCAACAGTTTTAGCCAAAATTGATGCAATGGGGCCTTGTGCAGGTGGTGCATCTTAAAGAGGTGGAGTGTATTCAGTAGCAGGAGGGTTTTGGGTCGAGGAAGAGGTAATGTATTTTTTAGACACTCTTTTCTTCTTTGGCTTGGAGGGTTCCTCAGGTAGGTCCAATTCAACAATTGGAGTGTTCTCTGTAGTGGTAAGGTCTTCTGCAGTGGACGAAGCTTGCTCAAAAGTGGTGACTTTCCTGGATGCTCTCTTCCTCTTTGGCTTTGGAATTTTTGTTTGAGCATAGGGGTTAGGCTCAATCGTTGGTGGGGCTTGTTAAACAGTTAGCTTGATAACTAACTCATTTGAATTTGTTTGGGATTGGTGATATACAACAATAGGGGTGGCGTGGGTTATTTCTATGGTGGCAACCTTCTTATTTTTGGATTTTCAGGCCTCTCCTTTCTCAGGATTCTTCTTAGAGGTTGGACCAGTGGTTTCCTTTCTCTTAGGGGCCATCTCTACATCCTAGGTCTCTGAATTATGCTTCTATTATGAAAACAAACCCTACACAACCTCCTAAATCTTCACAATAACATAGAGATACAAGATTTGCAATTACTTACTTGGTTTCTAAAGATTGTTTGGGCACAATTGAATCTCTAAAAATTGCTCTAATTCACCTAGGAATGCAATTCGCTCAGTCACATGAAAGCAAGGTGTGTAATTAAGTTGCAGAAATTGGTTCAATTGATCACAGGAGGGCTGCCATCAATTCCTTCGTACAAACTATGCTAGTTGGTATACAAAGAGTGGCTTCTTCTTTGCTTTTGCCTTTGCAAGGAAGTAGGGTAACCTATCTTTCTTTTCTTTTACCTCATCCCGTTACCCCATAGTGACACCTTTTTCTTTGACTTAACCATGTGGGGTGGTGGGGTCACCGCTTTACATTAGCACTATGCACTATCCTGCTAGCCCACATGATACTTTTTACCTTTGACGAACCATTGTGGGGTTGCGGGGCGACCAATTTTATTGAGCAACATAGACATCCCACTACCCCACAAGACATAATTGCATGATGAAGGAACCGTGCGGGGTATGATTTCTTACTTGCTACTCTGTGTCTCGCTACCCCGTGAAGCTTTATTAAGTGTAAAATTAAATTTGCAAGGTGACAGGGAAGGCATAAAACATAAGCCCCCGCTCTCCCGCAACACCTATAAACCGCCTAGAAAGACCTTTTGGGGGAAAGAAAAAGTTCATCACTTAAGTGGATATTTTATGCACCTGGTCTATACGTTCAGGGTAAAGGGGTCATAGGATTCATAAACACTAGGATAGAAAAGACTTAGGGAATTTCACTTAGGAAAATTTATAAAAATTCAACCCCCATGTCTAAGAGGTAACCGACCTAAAATTAAAAGGTCTAGCACACGGGGCCAATCATAAGACAATTAAGAACCCTTCCAATGATAACTTAAAATATTGCAACCTGTCATTATCGATCAATTGCAAAATAGAAAAAGGATGGAGCATTTCAAAGCACAGACACATAGGATTAAAACCGTATCAAATTTTCAGAAAACCCTAACCATAGGGGAGACCTGGGAGGGAAAAAGGGGAAAATTTTGACACTCCTAACACTTTGTACAATTCTTTTTCTAACACCTTTTTAGTGGTACCAAATGTGTATGTGAACTTCAAGCAAAATGGATTTGGGTATTTCTAATCCTCACTTCCCTCTATTTCTGAGCATTGTAAAAAAAATTCACAAAGGGTGAATTTATATAGAGAAAACCCATAGGTTATGCAGAAAAGTAATGTAACCAGACTATTTGTTTCTCCTCTCTCTTATTTTCAATTTCTACTGATAATGAATTATCAAACTTATCAAGTAGTCTCCAATGTTATATTCTAAAATCTTATGAAATCAATAATCAAGTTTTTTGATAGTGCTTTTGTATTATATTGCTGATGACTGATGAGTGACATGTATCTAATTTTCACTTCTTGTAAAGTAGATGATTATTGATTAAAATGCTTAAATTAGATGCAAAGATTAACAAATTCATGTTGGATAACAAGTATGACTTGTTGATTCATTGTTATGCAAAGATTAAAGTCCTTTGAAATAATTAAGTAAATAAATACTCCAAATCAAGCACTTGACAATTACACCAAACAAGCATAACATAACTATTTACTACAAATGAATAACACAGGACAATATTAGCACAACCATTAATTATATTGTCTTAATAATGGATTAAAATTGCAATTTTAAATGGTACATTAACGCGATGCATCCCTGAAGTTATAGATGAATTACAAATTGACACAATTGATACCAATCTGCTACAGATGTTATACTGGAAGCAGATTTGATCCAGTTCATAGAAGAATCGAAACCCATTTTTAATAGAAAATTTACTTTCAACATCTTCAATTTAGATCAAGCAATCATAATACAAAATAATAGAATTATAGTGGACGAAGAAGGGAAAGGAAACATTCAAAAGTGGGTAGAAATTCCAAAGTTCTTATTTGAGGGCCCCTCTCATACCTTATTCCACCTATCCCAATCTTTCCAATTCTACCCATCCTTAGTCTGTACAAAATTCATCTCTTTTTTCCTCTAAAAGTACATAGCTAGAGGGAGGAGAACTTATAGTACCCCCAACAATACATTTGCATCATCTTTAATACTTTTTAACCTAAGAGAACACTTATCAGAATTGATAAATGAGAACATTGTATTGAAAACTTAAGATGATCCATCCCTTGTGCCTCTTTATAAGAAAAACATATTGTTCGCAAAGTACTCCATCATTAATTACATATCAAAATTACATCCCGATGTGGATTTTGCAGAGCCTTGAAATAAAAAATGATAGAAATCACCTTGAAAAGATAAACTTTGGATCGGTCATGTACAATAAACATCAAAATCACCTCTAAAAACTGCAATCAACTGTCATGATTTGTTGTTTACAATGAAAATCACATTAGTAATAATAGTTACTAAGTTACCCTTACCAACAAAATAAGAACAAAACAACTCCTTTGTCATTGTTGGTTGTACAAATGAATAACCCTAAGAAGACCTCAGAAGATGCTAAATAAAGCTTCAACTTCCTATATTGCATAAAAAGGCCCCATAGTGGACCTCCTCAATTGACACCTTTATCTTCATCTTCACTTACTTTGAATACTAGTATCATGGAGGTTTTGGTACAGGACAAAATACACGTTCACCGAGGTTAAAAGTGATCACCAAGGTTAGAAGTAATCTAATTCTAAATCACCACCAAAAACAATAGAATAAGGTTGTAGAGACCTCAACTAATGAAATGAAATAGGGCTCTGCAACATTCACATAAGACCTCACAAGATGCTTAATATAGAGCTCCCCAAGTTACATAAAAGCCCCATAGTTCCTATTTCAATAAGAGTGGCTTTTATTGTAGATTTCATTGTCAGGTGTACAAGTAGCTCTAGTGATACCACATGTGGTATCATTAGCTTCTATTGGTGCCAATACTTTTGAAGAGAGAAATATGATAGTACTATTCCATCACCCATTTTTGAGAGCCTCTCTCCTACCTTATTCTACCCATTGAATTATTTCAAGTTCCGCCCATCCTAACTCTAAATGGAATTATTCTATCTTTTTCTCTGAGACTACATAATAGGAGGTAGGAAAATTTATAGTACCCACAATAATAGGATGGTGTCATCCTTATTAACCTCAAAAATCTCATATCTGAAATATAATCACTCAATATTGCATTGAAAACCATTATGTGGTTGATTCCAATCCAACTCCACATCCCTATTTATAGTAAGTTTCAACTATTATTGTTAACTAAATGAAGGTGGTGATTTTGTATCAAAAATATATCGGATGTGATGTCTTCAAACCCTTGAAGAACTAAAATGTCAGAAATCACACTTGAAAAAACATCGGTCATTAAATGAAGGTGGCGGTTTTGTATCGAAAAAATATCAGATGTGATGTCTTGAAATCCTTGAAGATCTATAATGTCAGAAATCACACTCGAAAAAACATTGACAAAATTAGTCAAGTATAATCAACATCTCATCAATATTAATACTAAATGCATTGAGTTTTGAGAACATGACATTGTATGGAAGAGAGGTTGTGTACACATATTAGAAATAGCTAATTCTTTATGATTTTTTTCATTTTTGCAGACTTTTTTTAAAAACTGCTAATTCTTTATGACTTTTTTCATTTATGTGAATTTTATGACTGGAAAACAGGAAGATCACGACAAATCATTCACACAAGATCACCTCAAGATAGGACACTTAGAAAATTCTATGCTTGGTAGATGCAAGGAAATCAAAATGGCGGTATGGAAAGCTACATGGGTATGGATAATGGATTGCCATTGAAGAAAACTGAACTAGCGGTTAAGTGATTATAGAGGCAAAACAAATCTTTTACATGTAAAATACAATTGGCTTGGCTATTTTTAGAGCTTTTGAATTTCGTGCTTTTCCCAAATTTCATAATGAATAGATTGTTTGAGAGGTATTTCAAATATCCCTCTGTGCTTGTTCAAGAATGATTTCAGAAATGGAGCGCCCATATGTGGGTATGGATTATGTATGCACAAGATGTAAATTCTGTGACACCGGGTAGAGGATACTATAGTGAACTGCCTTGTAGTTAAAGGGATATTTAAAATCCATAAGATAGCTAAAGGGATATTAAAAGGCAACTACAGACACAAAAGGCCTTTCAAAAGCTACCAATCATCATCCCTTCTTTATCTGATGATTGAGAGGCAAGGGGAGAAGAGAGGAGAACAATGAGGGTAGGGGATAGCTAGCTCTAGCAAAGAGCCTGTTAAATTCAAATTGATTGCCTGAGCTAGAATCCTTGTTTTCATTACAATATTGCTTGATGAGCTTCTCCTCTAACTTTACTAGCCTTGTGACTTGTGGAACTCCTTTTCTAGTTTGTTGAGATCCTCTAGCTTTGTGAAGCTCCTCTTCTAGTTTGTTTAGTTAGTTTTGAATCTTAAAGGTCATTTAGTAATGCGATGGTGGCATGGCTCAATTGGTGGGACTTCCAACAGTATTTATTCTTTATTATGGTGATTTAGCAAGGGTTTTGACGCACAATCTATTTGTTTTGTCTTTTCTATTTCAAAAGAAAAAAGGGCAATTGTATTCACAATTAATTTATGATCTATCATCAATAGTTCTACAAAAATTGTCTCCACAATGTATTCCTTGTCTTGAATGAATAACAATTGTAAACACCTAAAACTTGCACAACTAATTAAATGAATTTTTATACATGTAATCATCATTTATTTGCCTATTAATTAGATCAAGGTTTAATTAATATCCTTATCCTTCCAATCAGCCTATTAATCAAATTAAATATTTGATTAAAATCATTTTCTTCTAGCCTAACCTATTGATTAAACTAAGGTTTGATTAAGTACCCTTTAGCCATTTAATTGAATAAATCTTATTTATTTAATTAAAACCTCCTTTTTCCCTTTTAATTGAATTTACATTTGATTAAAAAAAATCCCTTTGCATTTAAATAACTCATTATTTATTTGTGAATAGTCCCCCCACTTGCAAAATCCTACAAAGGCAAGTTGCACCCCTTTTGGCTAAAATAAATCTTTTATTTTATCTAAAAATGCTTATTTCCCTCCACTTGCATTCTCCTAAATTTTTCATTAGCATGCTAATTTTCTTCTAGAACCCCTCTAATCCCTCATTAATTAACCTAATTCTTCTAATTATGTCACATCCCTAAATTTGGGGGAGTCACTTGTCCAAATTTGGAAGAAAGTCTTCTAAATGCATTTAAGACTGTATTTTCTTCAACAAGTTAGCATGTTGAGTCTTCCAAAGTTTGTAAGGATCTTACATGAGACTTAAAGGTTATCTAACTTTCAACAAGTTAACCTCCAAAGTCTTCAAAAGGCATTTAATGCCTCTTACAAGACATCATCCTAGCCCATGATGTTTGTCCCTTTGACCATCCTTCAACTTTGTACAAGAGTTTACCTCTTGGACAATAGCATTCTCCCTTGGATAATAACATTATCCAATAATGTCATCCCTTGAGGTTATCCCTAATGCTTACATAGCATCTAATGCTTTCTTACCATCCTCTCAAGCCATCTCAAGGTGACATTTGTCAACTTGAGATTGGATTGAATTCCCCTCATGGATTGATAACTTTCAATCATAGCCCTTGTTGAGATTGCTCGATCTCAACCATCGATTTCTCTCTTTTTCCTATAAATAGAGCCCCTTCCTTCACTCTTTGGGATCCATCATCTTGTGCATCAAACTTATAGTCATTTTGCAAATTATCAAGGAGCTCAATTTGTCATCTTCAAGAACTTACATCATCTTAGTTGCATGATAGTTTTGCTTTCATCACATTGATAGTATCATGCTAATCCCATTTTCATGCTAGCTTAACTCATAGACATTATATATCAATTTCATAGCAATCTGCATGTTAGTTTAATTAGCACACCTAAGCTTTCAATTTGGAATCAATATTAGTCTCATATCTTGCATTCCATCTTGCATTTCATCTTTTCATATCATTTGATCATCTAGCTAGGATCTTAGTGGCATTCATTTTGATCTTGGCATATCCTTCAATCTCGTTCTTTAGGTTGACATATAAAAGATCAAGTGCTCTTCCAAGTGAGAGCCACCTTGAATCTTGAAGATCCTTGGAGATAGAGGAACATGAGATGTGCTTGGGGTTTTTGATTTTGAAGCTAACTTAGTTTAGTTTCTATTTTGATTTCTAACTCCAACATAATGTTTCATGTGTGTGTTTGATGTTGTTTGATTCTCTTTTGCAGATTCCACACTTTTCATCATACAATAATATTAAGGGTTTTATTATTTGTCTTTACAAAGATCTCTTGAATGTGTAATACTGTTTGTGGGTTCTCTTTGACGAAGAGATTAATTTCCTGACATGTGTAAATATAATTATTATTTAATTCCAAAAATAAATTTATAATATATTTTACTATGATATTCAATATTTAAATTACAATAGTAATACTAAAAAACTAAAAAGCAAGTATTCATCACTACATGTAGCGAGGGTATCATTACATTAAAATAGTTTATTAAAATGTGTAAAAATAATTATTATTTTAATTTAATGTCATTATAAATATAATATTCTTTACTGTGCTATTCAATATTTAAATTACAATACAAAAAAGGAAAAAGGCAAGTCTTCGTCACTAAGTATAACATGGGTACATTACAGTAAAACAATTGTCTGACATGTGTAAAACTAAATATAAATTATAATATGTCCTAGTGGAAATGATCATTGTCTGATCATGAACATGTTCGTTTCTTGAATCAAGAGAGTAGGGACTTGGCACTCAGGAGCATGGTTTTCTATTTCTTCTTAACAAACCCGGTTTTCAAATTTTCTCTTCCGCTATTCAAATTACGGGGTAAGGTGCAGGCTTTCCAGATAGTTTATAATTGTAATTTCTTAAGGTTCAGGGTTGTCTGTTTACAAGCATGTCTACCACCGGCAATAGAAGTAACCCTAAGAATAATATCAAAGACAACAAAAATGGACTATGTTGAACTATTAAAACCCCAGGTTTAACTGATACTTACCATGAAATTTATGATCTTGTAATCTATGGTTATCTTACATCGATACTTAGATATTCATCTCAAAATATGGGCATCATCAAGGTACATCCTCCAAAAAACCCTAGTTGGGGGGCATCATGGATTAGTGGATTGGGTTGCATGATGTTGCATTTGATCTTCCCTTACCTAGAATTTATAATGGCTTGCGCTTAGAATTATGATGACAATGAAATAGCAATCGTTATGAAAGATAGCCAAGAAGTAGTGTCACACATTTTGTTAGTTTACTGGCACCACAATGTTTTTTGGAGTAATTCTTATCGACCTTGAAAGTCTAGCTAGTCAGTATGAAGGAATCTCTCAATATCAAAAAAAATGATTTTCTCAAAAAAAATTAACATGAAGGAATCGAAATCCAACAGGATCATAGGCCTCCTTATGATATTAAAAATTTTAAAACATGGGCTCAGAAGACTTTCTCGATGTTATCATTTTGCCTTGGATTGGATAGTAACAAGGAAATGGGTGCAAGTTGCCTTAAAATGTTATATAATATCCATTTTGCTAGTTCACCTACTAAATATAGATTTATTGAGTATGTTGCAAAAATAATGCAGAAACAATTTGCAATGACTAAAAGAGGCTCTACTAAGACATTCAGGTTCACAACCTACTTGTGCTATTTATTTTTGCAAAAATATAGTCAAAAATTTGTGGAATGGGCAACAAACTTTAGATTACATTCCATAAGACTGATGGTATTCCACTTCTAATATATGAGTGGACCCATAAGATAAGAGTGCATGATAATAAGAGGAACTACAAAGATTTTGTAGACTACTTTTTGGCTCCATTGTATCAAGAAATTAGAGATACTCCAATGCCTTGATTGCCCAATTCTTGTTGAAAATGCATTCAATTGGGATTACAAATACAATTGGTTGATTGGTACTTAATGGAAGATTTTATTGTGCTAAGATTTTATGAATCAATAGAGCAGCCCTACAAAGTTCCCATTCATGTCACAAAGAGGGGTTTTGCATTGGAATATCTATGACAACTAAGTAGTACAAATGACATATACTTCCAAAAATACAGTAAGAAGACCATATTTCCTTCCTTGCCTTTCTCATATGGAGGGTTCACATTTGACAGAAAAGCATTCAATGTTGTAAAGTCTTTTGAAATTTATATTTTGAATTTGTCATTCACTGGCAATATGAACCATGTGATGTTATCAAACAAAGAATTGTAGCCAATCACAACAAAGCAAGTTTAATTCAGCATGAAAGTAAACCCATGCTAAAAAGATTGACAAACAAGAACTCTTGGAAAGAGGTCATAAAAACAATGTAGGAAACAACCGCTGAGATGGGAGTTTCTTTTGATCAAATGTCAGATGAAATAATGAAATTGCACCAACATAAAGCACCAGATATGCCAATGAATAGCTACAAAGGTAAAAACACAAAATTGTGTCACGTTTCAAGCCCTTATCAACACAAATGAATTTAAGTAATTATAACTAAAATAAATTTTAGTCAAACTTATGGTCTATATAGATTCATTATAGCTGAGTTATATATGGGCCACAACTTTTCCAATTGGAAGTGTATACTAAAGATATATTTTATACCACTTTGGGTCTAATTACAAAAAAAAATTAAAAATTAAATAAACTCGATGTTTCAACAACTCCGACTCTTATAAATAATATTTTTTTTGAAATGTAAAAAAGCCCTTTTATAGATCTATAAGTGAAATTTTCCAAAATATATATTTTTAAATATTTTAATTAGTTTTTAAATTTTAAATTTTATTTTTCTTGAAAGTACGTCATCAACACTAAAATATAAGGTTGAATATCTTGTCAAGGAAAAATACTAAAGTTAATTAAAATGTTTTGAAAAAAATATGATGCAGTAGAGAAAATAATCTATGTAAAGATGATATGATTCTTTTCTAATTTGGATGAATAATTAAGAAAAAAAGTGGTGGGAATTGGAAAGAGTTATATTTCAGCACACACAACTTTTCAAATTTATTGAAAAATATATATTTATAAAAAATAGTAAAAAAGATATCCATGCACTAAAGTTTCAAGTTATCAATATACAAAAAAAACTTGAAGAAAGAAAGGTAAAATTTACTAAATAAAGTGTGGTGGTTTGTGTAACTTCAATTTCAACATTTTATCAGCAACTACAGTATAGTGTTTACTTTATAAAAAACTACATTCAAATAATTTTTTAAATTTTTCTTAAAATTACAAATATTAAATAGACAAGAATATAATTTTTTTTTTTTATTAAGTGCTATCAAACATGGATATCTCCCTTACATTCAACTTGTCAACATTACATAGAGAACTATAGAAAAGAATAATTGATCAAACACTACTCCAGATAATGGAGAATGACAACCAATCTTTCCCCAATATCGACCACATGAACCACTGCAACAACATTGAGCCAATTGTCTGTGGAGTACAACAATCTCCTAAAAGGCCCCAAGTCATGGTTCATGACTCCCATGTGGTTTACCTCCCAGGCCTCGGCAATGAAATTATTCTTCCTCTCCCCCTTAGCCTGAGCCTCCGCGGTCTCCTCATCCTCAGAATTAGAGTGCTCATGCTATGGATCAAAAATATAACGGATGGGGTTAAAGTAATACTCAAGGATGCTTGTCCATCCATCAGAATCCAAATCCATAATGGTGCTAGCAACAACCTTCTTGTCCACCAATCTCATTAAACTATCAATTTTCTGGACGCATACTTCTTTCAAATCCAAAATATCAACCAATGGGCATAACACAACCTCATAGATAAAACCATCGCACCAATGCCTCTCAGTGCCCAGAGTACCTCTTTCTAGCCTCCACACCGCATCCCATGTTTGCTCATCCGAATGAAAAAGCCTCCAGTATTATTGCTGGAACATTTCTTCTTCGCATAAGCAGCTCAATCCAAAATGATGCACCATCCTGCCAGTTGTGCACCCCAATGCATCCTAGAGACCATTCTAACCATCTATTTATAAGAAGGCATCATGAGTTTGGATCAATATGGCAAGAATCTTGAAAAAAGACTCCATAATCTTCCTGTTTTCAGTTTGTAGGATTCTCATCTTTGGCGATCAGAGAGCTCTGCCTTAAAATTAGAAACACCATATTCCCATCATACCAAATCCGTCCTTGGATTCTTGGCAAATCCTAATCCAGTGCAACATTCCTCAGTATGCCACTTCTTTCCTCGATTGACGACTCCTACTTTAGTCTTAATATGAATCAGGCCAGACCAAACTAGAATCAAATTGTATTTTGAATTCTAGACGCATGCACTTATCTGCTACTTTCCTTATTCCTCCTGCACGATCCACAATAGTCATCCTTTAGAATTTGGATTAATTCTCCATGTGGGATATCACTAAATACTTGTTCTTCTTTGTCCCTCAAAGTGGTGCCCAAATTTGTTATATGATTAGTGGCCCTATTTTCCTCACAAAATATATGACTAACCTTGTAATTCAGAATCTTATCTAGTAAGGTCAGAATATCCTTCAATGTCCTTTGAATCTTCCAATTGGGTGTAGATTCATTCTTAATTGTATTGATTAATATATGTGAGTCTCCTTCTATCATAATCAAATTTAACGCCAAATCAAAACATTGCTTCAGTCCCCTTGAAAGTGCCATAGCCTCTGATTCATTGTTTGTGGTAACACCAAGGTGTCCACATAAACTGAAAATCATTTTTCCCAGTTCATCTCTAACTATACAACCATATCCAGTGATGCCCGGATTTCCTTTTGCAGCACCATCAAAATTTAACTTAAGCCACCCATTCCCCAAAGCCTCTCATGTGATCCAAGATCGTTTTACCTCCTTATACATGATATTGATATTAGGGGGCTTCAATGATCCCCATTCTTTTTGAATCTTCTTATCCCATTCGGAGATGAATTCTATTTTTCTGCCATAGGCCTTTGTATTGGCTACTTCACTTATTCCCAACTTGATTTTTTCGATAACCTTTTCTACGGGAAGCTCTTTTTCTTCAAAAATTATTTGATTTCATTCTTTCCATATTTTCCATATAAGCATAGATGGAAAAATATTCCATAAAGCCCCTTAAACCGACCTCCTATATAGCCTCGACCATCTTTTGATACAGTTTTCTAGACAATAATATGTTGTAGAGACCCATTCTAAATTATGACATAACCAGTTCTAGCATTGTTTTGCAAAGGGACGGTCATAAAGAAAATGATTTAGTAGTTTCCTCATTTTTTTTGCATAGTACACATACCATTGGACCACAAATACCATAAGATTTCAACAGCTCTCCTGTAAATATCCTTGCATGTAATACCATCCATAAGAAGGCTCCTACCCTAGGGGTAACCATCTTATCCCAGAAAAGATGGATAGGCCAATCTTTATCCTCCCCTTCTAAACATTGGATTTAATACCCCAATTTGGTAGAATATTCACCAGATTGAGCTGCGCACCATATAATTTCATCAACAATTTGTCGAATGATAATTCTTCTATTCTTTAAAATGTCATTAAATTTACTTTGGTCATTGTTGGTCATGTTCTCCATCTGAATTGAAATCCATTCGTAAATGCCACTGCCTGGGTAAGTTTTTTTGACATAATCCGCCACAAACTCTCTTTATACTGACTCTGCCTCCTTCATCCAATCAGTTTGGCTAAATAAATTTCTTATGCTCTCATGTCTGTCCCAAGGATCAAACTAGAATTTTGTGTTTTTTCTATCACCAATTTTCCAAGTTAAATGATCAGTAATTATGTTTCTACATTCCCTCATAAATTTCCATATCCCAAACCCACCGTTAGTGTTGTTCACTGTGAGAATTCTACTAGGATAACCATTGTCCAAATACTTTTTCTTCATAATCTTACACCAAATCTTCTCAGGGGATCCATACATTTTCTATATGAGTTTCACCCCCAATGCTAGGTTCTGCATTTCCAAACTTCTCAATCCCTCCCCCCCCCCTTCGCTTTTGATTTGTACACCAAATTCCAGTTGAGGGGTGGGATTTTCTTTACTTGTTTAGCACCTTCCCATATGAATTCTTTGAGGAAGCTTTCCAATGTCTGTAATTCTTTGTTGGATAATTTAAAGACTGACATGGCATAAATGGTCATAGTCGCCAATACTGATTTGATGAGTTGTATTCTACCTGGTAATGAGAGCCATTTGTGTTTCCATAATTCTGTTTTGTGTCTATATTTTGAATTTAAATCTTCCCTTAATTTTGTTATGGAGGCTCCAGAGAACAGTGGGACCCTAAGATACTTCACCGACAACTTACCAATCTGCCAACCCAGCAATTTCGCTATTCTCCTCTGTGTTGCCACTTTTGAATTGAAAAAAAATAATTTTGTTTTCTTCTCATTAAGTTGCTTCCTGGTCATGGATGTGAAGAGTTCCAACACCTCCTTGATTACCATTTCTTCCCTAACAATAGCCTCACCAAACAACGTCATGTTATCAACAAATTGGGAATGGGTGATTGGTTCCAACCCTTCATGAATTGTGATCCCTTTCCAAATTGCAACCTCTCTTAACTTGACGATGTGTCTACTTAAAGATTTTTCCATGAGGACAAAAAGGAAAGGTGAAATCAGATCACCTTGTCTTAAGCCATTCTTACTCTTGAAAAAATCATACAAAAGCTTTGTTCACTGCTATAGAGAAATGGGGAGAGCATATGTATAATTCAATCATTTTGATCCAGCATTTGTCAAAACCCATTCTTTCCAGCACACCAAATAAGAACTCCCAACACACTTTATCATATTCCTTGGAGATGTCAAGTTTAACTACCATAGCCTTTTTCCTGTCTGTGATGATGAAGTGAATTGTTTCAGACGTGAGAATAACATTGTCATCTATTTCTCATCCCAGAATGAAGTCATTCTACTTCAGAGATATTAGCTTTGACAGAAGTTTCTTTAATCTATTAGCAATGGCCTTGGTTATTATCGTATACACAATGTCTCAAATGATTTCGTGTTGTCCTTTTTTGGTATGATAGTGATAATAGTATTATTAATCTCCTTGACAAACTTACCTTTAGATCGTACATACTCAATAACTTTGCACAAATATGGTTTTATGAATTCCTAACAGTTTTGATAAAATCTTACAGGGAAGCCATCCGACCTAGGAGCTTTATCTGGATGAAGACCGAATATCGTAGCCCTAAATTTGTCTTTTGTAATGTCCCTACTAGTTAGAGATCATTGTCCTGCAAAACAGATTGTTAGAGTACAACAAATATATGTATATATATAACTAATCTAATTTGCAATTAAACTCAAATTACTTAATTAACACTAATATCAATTCTTATTTAATAAAAAGGATACAAGTGTAGTATTGGGACATGTCCTTAGGTGGCTGTGAAGCTCACCTTCTTGGAACCCATCTTGGTTCCAAGCCATACCAGGAAATCACCTTCTTGGAACCCATCTTGGTCTTGGTTCCAAGCCATACCAGGAAATCGAAGGTTAGTTTGATTCTTGTCTTGGATGTAACTTCTTACACCCAAGCCATCCAGGAAATCAAAGGTTAATTTGATTCCTATCTTGGGTGTAATTTCTTACACCCAAGCCATCCAAGGAAGACCATATGGTCAATTCCTTGCCTTGGATGATGCATCTCATCATCCAAGTCTACCAGAGAGGACCAGCCAGATCCGTCTCTTCTTGGATGAACTTTGTCAACCAAGCCATAACATATATGCATATATATGTTTAGTATATACTGCCTACTAGGGATTATCATAATCCCTCCATTAGACTAAGGGAATTTCCTCCCTATAGCCTCCATCATATAATCACATTTATATTACATTTTACAATTCATTACTATTTTCCATTCCATAATCTACATTTACATATTCCTAACTTAACATGTATTCCATAACATATATTCAAAAAACTGTTCACTAACATGTTTTCAAGAATATTCATTAACATATATTCGAAAATGTCCATTATCATATATTCACATTTATTCATTAACGTATATTCCTAACTGTTCATTAATATGTATTCATGAACATATATTTACACATATTTATTAACATATGTTTACACATATTTATTAACATATGTTTACACATATTCATTAACATATTTACACATATTAATTAACATATTTACACATTTTATTAACATATAAAAACCATTCATTAACATATATATTAAAATATTCATTACTTATATTCATTAACATATATACACTTTGTGACATCACTTACCTGTTTGTAACCTGCAACAGTAGTTTCCAGTTCATATTTTTTCTTTTGTTGTTCGCAGTTTGTTGTCGCCTTTTCCAGACCTCCTTCCACTCTATCTTTCGTGCTCCCTGGTCCTGCGGTTTTCTCGGGTTTCATACCTGTGGAGGGGAGTGTTCGTGTCCCTCCATGGGGTCCCTTCCATGGGAAGGGGTGTGACGGGTCGTAGCCCAGGCTGCGACTTCCTGTCCCACCACTTCCCATTGGGGGGGGGGGGTCCATGTGAAGCCCATCATGTGATATCCGAAAGTGATACATTTAGTTTATTTTCCCATTTAATATATTTAAATATATTAACTATATTAAATTAATTAAATATATTTATGTAACCATTTTCTAATAGTTTATTCTTGTATTAACTCAATTTAATATATTAGTATTATTTAATAATTTATTTCTTCTTCTAGTATATTAACAATATTTGATATATTACATCATTTAATAATTGACTTTATCATTATTGTATTTATAAGGCTTACATCATGTGGTGGGGTAGGGTTACATCATGTGGTGAGTTAGGGTTATCACAATCCCTTCGTCTCAAATTTGCTTGTCCTCAAGCATTTTTAGATCTTCCTCTTTTTCCCAAGTAGCATCCTCATTTGGGAGATTCCTCCATTTTATCAAGTATTTGGTAATGGTTCGGTTTCTGAGCTCTCTTTTTCACATATCCAAAATGATCTTCGGGTACAACATGAGTTTCCCTTCATCATCTAGGGGAGGTAGTTCACTACATGGAACCAAGTGTTGTCTAAGAACCTTCTTAAGTCGGGAGACATGGAACACATTATGCATTTTACTGCTTTTGGGAAGTTCAATCTCATAAGCTACTTCTCCAATCCTTCAAATTACCTTGTAGGGCCCATAGAACCGGGGTTTCAATTTTTCAGCCCCATTCTTCTTGAGGGATGATTGCTTATATGGTTGTAGTCTTAGAAACACTAGGTCTCTGGCCTCGAATGTCCGTTCTGTATGTTTCCTGTCTGCATAGATCTTTTGTTGATTTTGGGCTTGTTGTAAATTCTCTTTCAAGGTCTTCATGATGTCCTTACTCTGTTGAACAAAGTCTTGTGCTTTTGGTACTTTTCTTTCTTGGGTTATTAATTCACCAAAGCTTGTGGCCTCATAGTCGTACAAGGCTTGGAAAGGACTCATCCCTATAGACATGTGGTGTGTCATGTTGTAACAATGTTCTGCTAAGTGTAACCACTTAACCCAAGCAGTCTGTTGCCTAGTAACATAATTCCTTAGGTAACCCTCTATCCATTTGTTCACTATTTCAGTTTGCCCATCAGTTTGAGGATGGTAACTGGTACTAGGGGTCAAGACTGTTCCTACCATTCTGAAGAGTTCCTCCCAAAATTGGCTAATAAACTTGTTATGTCTATCACTGACAATATTCAGAGGGAGTCCGTGGAGTCTGAAAATTTCCCTAAAGAATAGATCCGCTATTTAGTAGGCTTTGTATTCTGTGGAGACTACAAGGAAATGGGCATACTTCGTGAGTCTGTCTACCACCACAAAAATGTTATCCTTTCCTTGTGTCCTTGGCAACTCAGTTATGAAATCCATAGAAATACTCACCCACTTTTGATTAGGAATAGGTAATGGCTGAAGCAACCCAGCGGGGTGGGTGAGTACAGTTTTATTGCATTGACGCGTTAGGCACTCTTGTACATATTTTTGGATATCTCTTTTTTGGTATTTCCATGCATACCTTTCCCTAATGTGTTTATAAGTTTTATAGTATCCTAGATGTCCTGCTAGGGGGTTATCATGGAATTCTTTGAGGATTTTACTTTTGAATCTGGTATGAGGGGTCAAGTATACCCTTCCTTTGTACAAGATGAGATTTCCCTTAACTTTAAAATCTTCAATGGGAATATTTCCCTCCAAGATTTCCTTTGCTTGTGGATCTTGGTCATATTCATTAAGGATTTCTTTCTTCCAGTCCTTTGAGATGTTGGTAATGGTATTGAGATGGGCCCTTCAAGACAATGCAAATGTTACCCCGTTATTCACCCCTTTTACATATTTTATATCAAAGTCGTAGGCTTGTATTTTTCTCACCCATTTTTGTTGCCTATCATTAAGATCCTTTTGGCTCAAGAAGAAGCGTAGATTGTTATGATCAGTTTTCACACCAAACTTCCCATAGACAAGGTATTGGCAAAATTTGGCCAAGGCGTGCATTATGGCTAGCATTTCTTTGTCATAGATAGAGTAGTTTCTTTTTACGTCAGTAAGTTTATGGCTCTCAAAAGCTATGGGATGTTTCTTTTGCATGAGTACTGCCCCAATTCCCTCCCTGGATGCATCACATTGTAGTTCAAAAGGTACAGAGAAGTCGGGGATGGCTAATATTGGACAAGTGCTCATGGTTATTTTAAGTTGTTCAAAGGCATGTTGGGCCTGGTCATTCCATGCGAAATCCCCTTTCTTAGTTAGATCGGTAAGGGGTGCTGCAATCTTGGAGAAACCTTTTTAAAAACGTCTATAGTATATTGTTGCATAGCCCCACAAATCCCCTTAATTGTGTTAAGGTTCTAGGGGTGGGCCATTCCTTTATGGCCTTGATCTTTTCTTCATCCACACTTACTCTGGCCTCACTAATTTTTTGTCCTAGGTAGATGATTTCTTTCATCCCAAATTCACATCTGGAGACTTTGGCATATATTGATTTTGACTCAAGAATATTTAATACCTCCTCAATGTGTTGGAGATGTTCTTCCCATGTCTTGTTGTAAATAAGTATATCATCAAATAATATCAAAAGAAATTTCCTCAATTGTGGCCTAAACGTATGATTCATGCATGACTGGAAGGTGGTCGAGGCGTTAGTGAGACCAAATGGGAGGACCAAAAACTTGAAATGCCCATGGTGACATCTGAATGTTGTATTGGGAATATCTTCTTCCCTCATTCTAATCTGATGGTAACCTGACCTTAGATCAATTTTAGAGAAATATCTTGCTTCGTGTAGCTCATCCATTAGTTCATCAATTCTCGAAATGGGGTATCTATTTTTTATAGTCTTTTTATTTGGGGCTCGGTAATCTATGCACATTCTCATCGTTCAATCTTTCTTCTTGACTAATACCACTGATGAAGCAAAGGGACTGCTGCTTGGTTGGATGTGTCCCATTTCTAATAACTTTTTTATGGTTTTTTCAATCTCCTCTTTGAATTTGTGGGGGTGGCAGTAAGGAGTGGTAATGACAGTTTTGCTCCTTCTTCTAATTCAATGGAGTGTTCAAATCCCCTTTTTGGTGGTAAACCCGGGGGAATATCTTCGAAGAACTCTTTGTGTCTCCTGAGGATGGGTTGTATCTCACTATGAACAATTTGACCTTTGGTTGGAGATTTATCCAAGACCATACATTGGGTGACCCACTCTCCTTGATCATGCCTAAGGATTTTCTCCATTTTATTACATGATACTATCTTTGGAGAGCCATCAGGAATTCCTTTTAATGTTATTTCTCTTCCTTCATGTTGGAAGCATATTTCTCGATTTGGACTGTCCATGGTGAACCGTCCCAATGATTTTATCCATGGCATCCCCAAAATGATGTCATTCTCTAGGTTCACCACAAAGAAGTTCCTCTTAATTGTATGCCCCCCAGGGTGACTTCCAATTGAGGTATAATTTTAGTGCACCTATCTATGACTTTGTTTCCCATGATCACTTCAAACCCTCCAAACTCTTGAGTTTTTAACCTTCTCTTTGCTGCTAAGTGTTTTCTAATGAAGTCATGTGAGGCTCCTGCGTCTACCAATGTGATTACTTTATGTCCTTTGATAGTCCCTTTGATTTTGAAGCATCTATTCTCACTTCCTTGAGTGATGACTGCCAAGGTACTTGGTTCGTTGTTTTCAAACCTGGCCCTTTTATAGGGTCTTTCCTCATCCCATATTTCTTCTGTGTTATTTAACTATCCTCTTTTACATTCATGGCCTTTTCCCCATGGGGCCTTGAATTTGAAACATAACCCTTTCTCCATGAGTTCCTCTCTCTCCTTACATTGGTGATTCAAACTCCAAGGTTTCTTGCAAAAGCGGCAGGGCCTCTCTCGATGGTCCCTCTAGGGTCCCTCATTCCTATGCGGTGTTTTGGTTGAGGTGTTCTTGGGAGCACTAAATTCGACCATCCTAGTTTTCTTAATGGCCTCTACTAAATTCTATGGTTCCAAGGGTTTTATAAAAAATTTAATAGAGTCTTTCAAGCTATCTAAAAACATGTAAGTAAGCCTTGTTTGGGATAGGTCGGGGACCACTACTGATAGGTTTTGGAATTGGTCTATATAGTCTTCAATGGTTCTCGATTGCTTAAGGTGTGTTAACTCTTGGAAGTACCATTCAGAGTCTTTCAGGTCAAACCGGCTGATGAGCTTTTGGGTAAACTCGTTATAGGTGGAGATATTTTTGTGTCCTAGGGTAATGAGATCGTTATGCCACCAATTATGGGTTGCTTTGGTTAAATGGAGTATGGCAAATTTTATAGCATCTCCTTTGGTCATGGGGCTATATGAAAGGTATGTATCTATTTTTTGGACCCAAGCTTGGGTGATATCCTTTCTTGACCCATCAAATCATGGTAGGAACATTTTGTTGACTTTAGCTTTGAGGTCTTTACCCATAGGTTTTCTCCTTCTACCTTCATTAGTCTTGGACTCACAGAAGTCCCTAAAGGAAACCACCCTCTGAACTTATAGCTCTAATATAGCATAAATTTGGGTGATTTCCTCGACCCCAAGTATGGTTGGTTCCTCTTCATCCCCCATATGTTCCTCTCTAGGAAGAAATTCAAGGATTGTTTGTCTAGAACTTTGAGGAGATCATTCATTATCGACATGATTAGAGTGTGTCTCTCTTCTAGGGTTTGGAATATCTCTATTGTTGTTGTAGACACCTAAAATTGTCCAGTCTAATTAAATAAATATTTTATTTAATTAATTATTTAAGCCTAATTCTTCTATTAATTGAATAAATCTTTATTTATTTAATTAATTCATTTATCCTCTTCTAGCCTTATTTCTCATTTAAATAAATACATTTATTTATTTAAATTATCCTTTTCTTAAATTAAATAAATATCTTATTTATTTAATTGATCCCACTTCCTCTATTAATTAAATAAATCTTTATTTATTTAATTAATTCATTAACCTTTTTCCACTCATGACACGTGTCATTCATCTCTTAATTCATACACTACCTACCCTCTCATTATTTTATTATTTTCTCTACCTACCCTCTAATCATAGCTGGCCATTTATCTTTTTACACCTCTCAATCTTATCCCTCGATTTCTTATAGTGTCTTCTATATAAGGAGATGCATCCTTCATTATCAACCCCTAGACATATACATTCTAATCAAGCATCATAGCATTCGATCTTTCATATGCAATCCTACTTGCAACCACATTTCCGTTCTTTGTTGAGCTCTTGTGCACACAAAATCTGAGAGCAAATATATCAAGCAAGATCAATGGAGATAGGAAGAATGGAGATCCAAACCCTATTGGACATGTGATGGTATAATCTTTGTGATTTAATTTGATTTGCATTGTCTTAGGTAATCTTCATATGTTATGGTGGATCTTTGTTGTTGTTAGGCTAGGGTTTTGTGGTTGAATTCATTTAGCCTCTCAATATTGTTTATCCATTTTCACCGTATGCAGTTGTTGTTTGTACTTTGGAGGATTAATTGGCTCATTCTTTCGAATTTCTCATTGGTTTGCTCCATGAAAATCTGAAGTTGTTTGGCTAATTGCTTAGCCATTTCTTTTGCGCCTTTATTTCTCTGATATGTGATCATAAACTAAGAATCCTTCCCACGGGTTGGCAAGATTATGCTCTGATACCATTGCAATGTCCCTACTAGTTAGAGATCACTGTCCTGCAAAATAAATTGTTAGAATACAACAAATATATATATATATATATATATAACTAATCTAATTTGCAATTAAACTTAAATTACTTAATTAACACTAATCTCAATTCTTATTTAATAAAAAGGATACGAGTGCAGTACTGGGACATGTCCTTAGGCAGTTGTGAAGCTCGCCTTCTTGGAACCCATATTGGTTCCAAGTCATGCCAGGAAATCAAAGGTTAGTTCGATTCCTGTCTTGGATGTAACTTCTTACACCCAAGCCATCCAGGAAATCGAAGGTTAATTCGATTCCTGCTTGGGTGTAATTTCTTACACCCAAGCCATCCAAGGAAGACCATATGGTCAATTCCTTGCCTTGGATGATGCATCTCATCATCCAAGTCTACCAGAGAGGACCGACCAGATCCGTCTCTTCTTGGATGAACTTTGTCAACCAAGCCATAACATATATGCATATAGATGTTTAGTATCAGGGATTATTATAATCCCTCCATTAGACTAAGGGAATTTTCTCCCTATAGCCTCCATCATATAATCACATTTATATTACATTTTACAATTCATTACTATTTTCCATTCCGTAATCTACATTTACATATTCCTAACTTAACATGTATTCCATAACATATATTCAAAAAACTATTCATTAACATGTTTTCAAGAATATTCATTAACATATATTCAAAAATATCCATTATCATATATTCACATTTATTCATTAATGTATATTCCTAACTGCTCATTAATATGTATTCATTAACATATATTTACACATATTTATTAACATATGTTTACACATATTCATTAACATATTTACACATATTCATTAACATATTTACACATATTTATTAACATATAAAAACCATTCATTAACATATATATTAAAATATTCATTAACATATATACACTATGTGACATCACTTACCTGTTTGTAACCCGCAACAGTAGTTTCTGGTTCGTATTTTTTCCTTTGTTGTTCGCAGTTTGTTGTCACCTTTTCCAGACATCCTTCTACTCTATCTTTCATGCCCCCTGGTCCTATGGTTTGCCCGGGTTTTATACCCGTGGAGGGGAGTGGTCTTGTTCCTCCACGAGGTCCCTTCCGTGGGAAGGTGTGTGACGGGTTGCAGCCCAGGCTACGACTTCCCGTGGGGGGGGTGGGGAGGGGATCCATGTGATGCCCATCACCCGAAAGTGATTCATTTAGTTTATTTTCCCACTTAATATATTTAAATATATTGCTATATTAAACTAATTAAATATATTTAAGTAACCATTTTCTAATAATTTATTCTTGTATTAACTCAATTTAATATATTAGCATTATTTCCTCTTTCTAATAATTTATTCTTGTATTAACTCAATTTAATATATTAGTATTATTTCATAATTTATTTTTTCTTCTAGTATATTAACAATATTTGATATATTGCATCATTTGATAATTGACTCTATCATTATTGTATTTATAAGGCTTACATCATGTGGTGAGGTAGGGTTATCACAGAGAGCCATTTGTGTTTCCATAATTCTGTTTTGTGCCTGCATTTTGAAATTAGATCTTCCCTTAATTTTTTTATGGCTACTCCAGAGAACAGTGGGACCCCAAGATACTTGATTGACAGCTTACCAATTTGCCAACCCAACAATTTTGCTATTCTCCTCTATGTTGCCACTTTTGAATTGAAAAAAAATAATTTTGTTTTCTTCTCATTAATGTGCTTCCTGGTCATGGATGCGAAGAGTTCCAGTGCCTCCTTGATTACCATTGCTTCCCTAACAATAGCCTCACCAAACAACGTCGTGTCATCAGCAAATTGGGAATGGGTGATTAGTTCCAACCCTTCATGAATTGTGGTCCCTTTCCAAATCACAACCTCTCTTAACTTGACGATGTGTCTACTTAAATATTTTTCCATGAGGACAAAAAGGAAAGGTGAAATCGGATCACCTTGTCTTAAGCCATTCTTACTCTTGAAAAAATCATATAAAGCTTCATTCACTGCTATAGAGAAATCGGGAGAGCATATGTATAATTCGATCATTTTGATCCAACTTTTGTCAAAACCCATTCTTTCTAGCACACTGAATAAGAACTCCCAACGCACTTTATCATATGCCTTGGAGATGTCAAACTTAACTACCATAGTCTTTTTCCTGTCTGTGATGATGAAGTGAATTGTTTCAGACGTGAGAATAATGTTGTCGGCTATTTCTCATCCCAGAATGAAGCCATTCTACTCCAGAGAGATTAGCTTCGATAGAAGTTTCTTTAATCTATTAGCAATGGACTTGGTTATTATCTTATATGCGATGTTGCATAAAGTGTGGGCTAGTAATCCTCAAATGATTTCATGTTGTCCTTTTTTGGTATAATAGTGATAATAGTATTATTAATCTCCTTGACAAACTTACCTTTAGATTGTACATGCTCAATAACTTTGCAAAAATATGGTTTTATGAATTCCTAGTAGTTTTGATAAAATGTTGCATTCAACCTAGGAGCTTTATCCGGATGAAGACCAAATATCGCAGCCCTAAACTCATCTTCTATAAATAGTGCCATTAACATCACGTTGTCATCTTGTGTTATCAGCTTCAGGGTGGCTTCTAGCATCAGTTCTCTAAGACTTTCACCAGTCCTATCATCCGAGTTCAATATTTTCTCAAAACATTCCACAGTCTCCTAACCAATGTTGTCTCTATCATTGATGCAATCTACATTCCCAGAGACAATTTCATTGACCATATTTTGGGCTCTCCTTTCTTTAACTGAAGCATGGAAGAACTTCATATTTTTGTCTCCTTCATTAATCCACAACTCTCTGGCTTTATATCTCCAATAGATTTCTTCTCTGGCTAAAATTTCTGACAACATCTCTTTTAGCTCCTTCTCATGACTAAAGTCTTCTGCACTCATGCCATCAATAAATACTTTCCTATTGAGGGCCTCCAATTCTATTTCCAATCATTCTTTCTATGAAAACATATTCTTAAAGACCTCCTTATTCCACACTCTAAGTTGTTCCTTAACAAATGACATCTTTTTCAAAAAATAGAAACTAGGTGTACCTTTAAAATAGTTGCAATGGTTCCACCATTCTTCCAATTGCTCTCTTAACGAATTTTCTCTCCACCACATGCTTTGGAATTTGAAATACTCGATGCCACTTTAACAGCTACACCAATGTCCATTTGTACCAGGTAATGGTCTGAGATGCTAAAGGGTAGTGTTTTCGATGAGATCTAAATACCTTCCTTCATCCATTAGTTGTCAATCAAGAATCTATCCAATTGCTCTAAGATGTTGGAGAATCCTTTTTGCCTATTAGTCCAAGTGAACCAACCTTCCAACGGTTTATTGTCTACAGCCTCAATTCTTTGCACGAAATCCTAAAATCCAACATGTCTTTTGTAATATTTCTCACCCCACCATTCTTTTCCATGAGATCCAATATTGCATTGAAATCTCCCCTCAATATTGTCTTTTGTTATCGCTTAACATTAGTGACTGATATATCTCTTCCCATTGATTCATTTTCTCCTAAGATTGGGTAGGACCATATACATTCCACAATTCGAAGTCCAATAGTTTGCTTTTATTACGCACCAAACATAATATCCAATTGCTCGCACCTTTCAAACATTCTACACCAACCAGGGTTGATTTCCAAAGCAACCCCAAGCCTCCAACCCGGCCAACTGTCGGTTGGAAGAAACCACCCCATTCTTTGCAATAACTAACAAACATATTGTAGACACCCAAAATTGTCATGTCTAATTAAATAAATATTTTATTTATTTAATTATCTAAGCCTAATTCTTCTATTAATTAAATAAATCTTTATTTATTTAATTAATTCATTTATCCTCTTCTAGCCTTACTTCTCATTTAAATAAATACATTTATTTATTTAAATTATCCTTTTCCTAAATTAAATAAATATTTTATTTATTTAATTGATCTCATTTCTTCTATTAATTAAATAAATCTTTATTTATTTAATTAATTCATTAACCTTTTCTACCCATGACACATGTCATTCATCTCTTAATTCCTACACTACCTACCTCTTTCATTATTTTATTATTTCTTCTACGTACCCTCTAATCATAGCCTACCTCCTTTTTACACCTCTCAATCTTATCCCTCTATTTCATATAGTGTCTTCTATTTAAGGAGATGCTTCTTTCATTATCAAACCCTAATCGACAATCTTGAGGACTCGGCTACACTACGATCCTACTTGCAACTACATTCCGTTCTTTGTTGAGCTCTTGTGCACATAAAATCTGAGAGCAAATATATCAAGTAAGATCAATGGAGATAGGAAGAATGGAGATCAAAACCCTATTGGACATGTGATGGTATAATCTTTGTGATTTCATTTGATTTGCATTGTCTTAGGTAATCTTCATATGTTATGGTGGATCTTTGTTGTTGTTAGGCTAGGGTTTTGTGGTTGAATTCATTTAGCCTTTCAATATTGTTATTATTGTTATCCATTTTCACCATATACATTCTGGCACGCCCGGTGGGACTCTTGTCCCTTTGCATTTAACATCCTTGTTGCAGATTTTGCGTTTTTGAAATTGCAGATCGGACATTTTCGACAGCATTTTAGGTTTTTTCCGCATCTGCGCACTTTCGGATCGCGTTTTTTATTTTCTGGCGCATCTGCAGAATCTAGAATCGCGTCTGTGTTCTCGACAAATTTTATTTTGCAGGTTTCAGAAAAGAGCGTCTGTGTTACATAAATGCGTCTGTGCCATTTCTATCCGCGTATGTGGCTATAAGGCACGTCTGTGATTTTTAGGCGCGTCTGTGCATCACATAACCACATTTGTGTTATCCAGATGCATCTGCGTTAAGGGTAACCACATCTGTGTATCTCCTGTTTCAGAATTTTGAAGTTTTCATTGATTCAATTTTTGGATTTTGCACTTAGGGTTTCAGATCTGGTTTATTTTGCACTAACACTTTCAGATCTAGCTAACAAAATTGGTGCAGCTTGTCTTGGAAGCAAAACGTTTTGTTGAAGGCCCCTATTTCACAAAGTCTTTTGGGTTTTAAAATTTACCTAACTTGTGTGTTTGCAGGAAGGGGTGATTATTTCAAACAACCCAAACTACTAACAACTTTTTGTTGCAGGTCCTTGGCAAGGGTTTTGAATTTTTATTGTGTGCCTTGTTTTCATAGAATAGCAAACACTTCCATTGGTGCACTAAAATTGAATCATTGTCTTTTGTGTCTTGAGCAATAGGCTCTTTTTGTTTAATCTTTAGAGGGCCTGTCTTCCCGTGTGGTCATTAGGACTACTAGTGAGAAGAGAACGACCCAAGTGGTAGCGAGAAAAACCCACCTCTTCCGAACCACTATAAACAATTGTATTCATGGTGAAAACTATGGATAACGTGTGCTGATTAGTTCATACTGACACTATGTCTCCCCATAAACCCGTTTGATCAAATTTATTTGATCATTTGTAGGGCGTAACCCCTACCGACTGGGAGCCTTCTGTATTTACAGAGCTGAAAGTGCCGCATGTATGGCCACACGAGCGGATGCCCTTACTAGCACCTTTTTGTTTTAGAAGCCCAAATCCTTCTAGTTGTTGGGGCAGGAGGTTGGACCTCTGGTAGCGGCCCACACACATACGGTTCTTAGTAGAGATACAAAGTTCGCCATGGGGAGTTTTCATGGGGACTGATGCTTGGCTGACCCGAGAAGTGAGTGCCGAGGGTGGAGCCAGTGAGGTCAAGCATCTAAGTATCCGCTCTGAATAGCGTAGCCTCGGGGGTAAAACCCCATGTGGGATCAACAACTATTGTCTTGGCCAGCCATAAGAATTGTGCTTGACTTATGTTAAACATTCAAACATTCAAGACCAAATAGCAAAACATTGTGTCTTTTGTGTCTTCAAGTGTATTCAAAACAATTTTACATCAAACAACACACTTTTTTGGAGTCATTTTGGAGTCTAGACACTTGCAAGCATTGAGTCCTCATCAACATTGTGTCCTCTTGTCACGAAAAATAGTCAAATAGTCAGATTTGGTCACAAAAAAAATGACTTCATAGATTGAAAAAAAATTGCACAAAGTTTACAGAAACGCGTCTGTGTCTGTTTTAATCGCGTTTGTGTCGTCTAAGCGCGTCTGTGAAGGGCAGAATCGCGTCTGTGTTTATAACAGCATCTATGTTAAACAGAGTCACGTCTGTGTCGGGGAACAGTGTCTGTGAAGTATACAAGCGCGTCTGTGTCTAGAATTGAAAAATTTTACAATCCAGCAAGCAAACACAGTCAGTTTCAGAATTCTTGAGCTTCTTAGGTTGTTTCTCCAGGTTTCATTTAGCATTCAACCTGTCTTTGGGTCTCACACAGTCCATCATTGCTTCACATCTCATTTTACATTCACACTTGTCTAAACTTGAGTCAAAAGGTCACTTGCTTGTCCTCATCATACTTTGTCAACACACTACATACAACAACACTTTGCTAAGTGGTCCCTCATCAAGGTTTCTTACCTTTGGGTCTCATTTGGTCTTACTTAGAGTCAAGGTCAACTTACCTCATCAAGAGAAACTATCCTCTCTTTGAAAGTCACACCTACTCTACTACATACATACTTGGTCTTACACTTTGGACATTGCAAGTACACCTCAGATTCATTTACATTCCATTCAACTCTTGGTCTTCCATACTCTTTCCATTTTTCATCTAGTCTCTCACATCTTGGTCAATACCTAGTTCATGGTTGAAACTCATCTTCAAAAATCTAGGAGAGAAACTAAAGAGGCTCAAGAGTCTGCAAACATGAGTTCTTATGAGTATGACAACGATTTATTTTTCAATACTGATCACACTACATTGTCTGACATGGATGTCTATAGAAACATTCCAAATGTTGAGAATGCAGAAACTACAAACAACAATGCTACACACAATGACAATATGGACAATTTTTCAATACATTCAGCAGATGTGGAAGAATCCATTATGAATCCCCATTTCAATCGGTTGGTTAAGGAAATAATGAGGAGAGATAGACAATACTTCTTACAAATGATGGCACAAAGTGGAGCCAAGATACCTCATGATTTTGACATGTCTCAAATTATGGAAAATCGACCTTTGCAACAAACTCACTCCAACATGGATCAAAGGAGACCTAATAGTGGAGGAAATAGAGGACCACATATGGTACCTGAATCACCATCAGCTTTTCTTCAAAAACAAGAGGTCCCACATACACATGGTCAAGCATATGATACTCACCTTCACAGACCATTATGGAAGTCTTATGCAGACAGATATGCTCAATCACATATTCAAGCTACGGATCAACCAAAGCAATTGGATATGCAAAGGCATGCTCAAAATTTGGACACAAGGAAACCCCATGTCAAATTTGGGGGCAACACATTAGAATATGACATGCCTATAGAGTATGGTATACATGCACAAAATAGATATGGTGTTCCTCAACATGAATCTATACCAAGTGGTCCATATACGCAACATCATTATAGACCTCCTCCATATGAACATGTGTATGATCAATATCATCCATATATGCAACATGCTCCTCCTCCAATGGGTGCCTCAAACATGGGGTATGCTTCAAGAAGTCGATCTCCACCTAAGAGCAATTTGGAAGAACAAATCAGGGACTTACAAAAGAAAATGGAGGACATAAATACACCAAAGCCAACATACACAATGAGAGACATATGTCCTTATCCATTTGACAAGAGCATTCCAATGCCTCCATTTCCTACACACTTTGTGACGCCTGAATTTGATAAGTATAGAGGAAAAGGGGATCCTAAGGCACACATAAGACAGTTTTTCACAACTTGCATTGAAGTAGCTTCAGAAGAGACATATTTGATGAGATTATTCCCACAAACCTTAGGTGATCAAGCTATAGAATGGTTCTCCCAACTCCCACCCGGTATTAAGTCATGGGGTGACTTAGCAGAGGCATTTATTCAACATTTCTCCTGCAATATAGAGACAGACATATCAGTCACTACTTTATGCAACACTAAGCAAAAAGAGGGAGAATCTTTTGCATCATTTTTACAAAGATGGAGAAATCTAGCCAACAGATGCTCTTGTGAAATTCCACAGAAACAAATGGTAGAAATGTTCACCCAGAACATTAACAAAGACATTGGCTATGATCTAAGGAAAGCTTGTTTGTCCACCTTCAAGGATGTCATTGAAAAAGGCTTAGCAACAGAAAAGGTTCTAATTGAGCAAGGAGTCATTAAGATATTCAAGGAAAACAAAGATGACTTTAAAGGAAAAGATAAGCCAAGATTTTGGAATAAAAACAAAAACACAGTCAATGATGGTGTTGTTGATGCCAATACAGTACGACCCAAGTTCATGTTTTCGAGATCAAGTTCTACAAACAATCAAGTGAACACTCAAACAACTTCTAGATCACGAAGGAAGTACACTCCATTGGGAGAACCACTTGAGTCAGTCTTCAAAAAGTTAGTGACAAACAAGGTAATCACAGTTCCAGATTTTCCTCCATATGAACCAAAGGTCAAACCAAATTGGTGGAATGATGATGAGTATTGTGAATTTCATAAAGGCAAAGGTCATAAAACAGGAAATTGTCATCGACTGAAGAACATCGTACAAGATCTCATTGATAGAGGTGACATTGAGATTGAGGGACACTCATCCAACCAAGAACATGAGATGTTTAAGGAACCATTCCCAAAGCACGACAAGGGAAAAGCTAAAGTCACAGATGATCAAACCAACTATACTAGAGCACCTTACAACTATGATTCAACTATCAATCATATCTCGATGGACAATCATATCTCTACTATTACCATCAAGAACAAAAACCCTGAGAATCTTCCTCAGCGACCCAAGATTGTCCTAAGAGGTGTTGGATCTTCTTCCGAACCTACCTCTGAATGTCATGTTACAACTCATCGAGGTAAAATTACTTTGCCAGGTGCCTCCACTAAAAACACCGCTTCTTCATCAACCAGACCTGAGTATGACCTTGTAGAACAGTTAGGGAAGACACCCACGCTCATCTCCATCCTTGAGCTCCTACGTATATCCCCCACTCATAAAGCTATTCTGGACAAAATCTTGAGAGACACCGTCGTTCCTACTGATCTGAACGTGGACCAGTTTCAAGCCATGGTGGGATACCTTTTCGTTCCACATTCCCTTACATTCACAGAAGCCAATGACGCCTCCGTAAGTCAGCCACATAATGCACCATTACACATTGAAGCCTTCATACACAAACATCGAATAAAGCAAGTCCTGATAGATGGAGGAGTTGGTCTAAACATTTGTACATTGAGCACCATTAGACAATTGGGATATTCTGATAAAGCTGTGAATTCAACAAATCAAATCACCATTAAGGCATATGATGATGAAGAGCGCTCATCCAAGGGTACAGTCACCTTACCTCTAAGAATTGGGCCAGTCACAAAGGATGTGGTTTGTCAGGTCCTAGATCTGGATCTCACTTATAATATATTGCTAGGACGTCCTTAGATTCATGAAATGAGGGCAGTCCCATCAACATATCACCAATGCATTAAGTTTCCTCACAACGGAGTCGAGGTAACAATTAACGGTGATCCTAATCCGTTCATATATTGCAATGACCTGAGATCACATACTGAGACCATCATTCCCAGTAATCGTGAAGCTATTCCTTCTTCAGCATACATTGATCCTGAGTCATTGAAACCTTTGACATCAAACAAGGTGAACTTAAAGGCAAATTTCAGGACAAAGGCATGGGAGAATACACTTTAAATCAGACCATGTATTTACGACAAGTCATGAGCTCTCCAAAAGAATATGGAAGGCCACATCCTAACAAGCAAATATCCATCATAGTATTCAAATGGGATCCTACTACCTTTCAAAGATGGGGTGAACTGGAAGAGGAAGGTTTATACAAAATGCTCTACAAAGACATTGAAGATGACACACAAGATTAGATCAATATACCCTGTGAGAAATATGGCAAAGGCTTCAAGATTCTACAAAAATTCGGGTATGATGGAAAAAGCCCTCTTGGGTTATGAAAAGAAGGTGTTATGGAGCCCTTACAACCTGAATTGACTGTAAAAGGGAATGCTCGAAGGGACTTGGTTTTCTGACTTCCAAGATCCACACTAAAAGGACAGAAAAGGCATCACAAATCAAAGTTGCCAAAATTCAACAAGAGGATCGCTATTCCACAGATTCCAACAAATGGGAATAGGGTTCAGACAAATCCTCCAGTGACTATGAGCTCACCGAGACATTCAGAGAGCCAGATGAACCCACAGAAGAAGAGGAATTTTATAAAAAGTTCAGAGTTGGTCAAGAAACAACCCAGGAGGATTGCACACAGTCTTTGTCTCACGGTTCTAGGTTGAAATCACATAGGATGAGAACACCTGTCCCAGAATGCGCTACTAGTGACGACAATTTGGATTCACTCGTGATTGAAACTGATGAGGAGAGTGCCATCGATGACCTCAACGATTACATTGATATACCTGAATATAAGCACATCTTCACTCTTAGCCCCGCAAACTCCAAAGACATTAAAGGCCTTCCCCTTGTTCACCACCAACTCATTGACTGGGATCATGAAGGACCAGCACAATTTGACACCTTCCAAAATGATGAAGCTATTATTGACTATCTTGG
This sequence comes from Cryptomeria japonica, assembly GCF_030272615.1. Taxonomy (NCBI): domain Eukaryota; kingdom Viridiplantae; phylum Streptophyta; class Pinopsida; order Cupressales; family Cupressaceae; genus Cryptomeria; species Cryptomeria japonica. Next base: position 267,938,677 of record NC_081415.1, read on the forward strand.
CATACGAGATGATCTTCCCCCTGGGGACCATAAAGCAGGATACACTATAGAACTCAACAACATGGCATATTTTGGTGAGGGTGTCGGACCTTCCAGTCGCAAAAATGTGAAAATAAGAACAAACCAAGGGTCTTATGGTGAAAACCACATTGTGGCGCTGTCTGACCCCAAAAAAGTAAAAAGAAAGGACGTATCTGAGGGCGAAAACCTCTCCGAGGCACCCAAAGATGGAAGGCTCGACATTCTCCCAGCATCAGAGGAAAAGTCATCCATGTTGGTAGAGGAGACTATCAAGACAAACATTGGTACAGAAGAGGTTCCACACAATATATTCCTGGCTCAATCATTGACAGAGTCCGAAAGGTCAAAATTCATAAGCTTCTTCAAAGAATGACAAATCAACTTTGCATGGTCATACACTGATATGCCTGGATTGGATCTGGATTTGGTAATGCATCATTTGACAGTCAAACCGGGGGCAAAGCCAGTGAAACAGAAATTAAGAAAAATGCATCCACAAGTGGCATTACTATTCAAAGCAGAGCTGGAGAAGTTATTGGATGTCGGATTCATACACCAAATTGATTATCCTGAATCGATCTCCAATTTAGTACCTGTCAATAAACCGGATCGCAGCATCAGAATATGTACAGATTTCAGAGACATCAACAAAGCTTGCCCAAAGGATGACTTCCCATTACCAAATATTGACTTGATTGTTGATCTTACCGCAGGTCACGAAATGTTATCATTAATGGATGGATTTTCTGGTTATAATCAAATAAGGATCGCACCCGAGGATCAACACAAAACATCATTCACTTGTCCTTGGGGAACTTTCTGCTAGAATGTCATGCCCTTTGGGCTAAAAAATGTAGGTGCTACATATCAAAGAGCCATGACTGCTATCTTTCACGATCTCATGCACGTAACCATGGAAGACTATGTCGACGATCTCTTGGGCAAATTAGTAGACAGAGATACACATTTGGACATACTTTTAGTCATCTTTGATTGGTTGGAAAAATACAAAGTAAGATTAAATCCCAAGAAATGTGTCTTTGGAGTAACCTCCGGGAAACTCCTAGGATTCATTGTGTCCAAAAGAGGAATCGAAGCCGATCCAGCAAAAGTCAAGGCCATCTTGGAGATGCAACCACCTAGAAATATCAATCAACTTCGATCCTTACAAGGGAGACTCCAATCCATACGAAGATTCATAGCGCAACTTGCAGATAAGTGTAATCCTTTCCAGCACCTGCTACATAAAAACATCAAATTCAAATGGGATGATAACTATCAACAGGCTTTTCAGACGCTCAAAAATTATCTTTTGAATCTGCCAGTTTTGATGCCACTAGTTCCAGATCAACCTCTGTTACTATATATATCAGCTATGCCAACAGCACTAGGGGCACTCCTAGCACAACAAATTGCTGACGGCAAGGAAAAGGCAGTATACTATATCAGCCGCACATTGGTGGGATATGAACTAAACTACACACCAATTGAACGTGCATGTCTCGTCATGGTCTTTGCTTCACAGAAATTACGACATTACATGCTCACTCACAAGACTAAGTTGATTGCAAGAATCGATTCGTTGAAATACCTCCTCAATAAAGCAACACTTACTGGGCGGCTAGCCAAGTGGGTAATGATCCTGAGTGAATTTGACATCGAGTATGTGGACAGAAAAACAATAAAAGGACAAGCAATCATAGATCAATTAGCAGATGCCCCCATGATGGATGATGTTCCCCTAAATTCAGAATTTTCAGATGAATCCATTTTAACAATATCACATGCAAAGCCATGGCAACTATACTTTGACAACTCATACACACAGCATGGGGCAGGAGCGGGCATCCTCTTCATAACTCCTCAAGGCGACTCTATACCAAAGTCATACCGCTTATCATTTCCTTGCACTAACAATATAGCGGAATATGAGGCATTAACAACTGGATTACGCATTGCAGTTCAATGGAAGATCCAGGAACTTCGTGTTTTTGGGGATTCTCAATTGGTTATCCGTCAAGCAACTGATGATTACCAAACAAACGATGAAAAATTAATGCCTTACAAACAAATGGTGGGCGACTTGAAACAACACTTCACAAAGATAGATTTTGAACAGATACCAAGAGAGCAGAATCGTGCCGTAGATGCCATGGCCACAATTGCTTCACTGATCGATCTACCTCCAAATGAGACCTGCTATGAGTTCTTGGTGGATAACCTTTTGGTTCCTTCATATGAGATCACTCCTACTGAAATGATATGTGTTGTTGGTCCCGAATCCCAGTTATATGGTTCCATCTTCACATACCTTCGCGACAACACCCTACCTCCTGATCTATCAAATAATCAACGTCGCACTTTCATTCGCCAATCCTCTCGATATGTCATTTTAGCTGATATCCTATACCGGCGAGGTCTAGATGGCACTCTTCTTAGATGTCTAGAAAGCGACGAAGCTCAGATTGCGTTACGTGAAGTACATGAAGGGATATGTGGTCCACATGCTAGTGGTCCTACCTTGGCCAAGAAACTCATCAGGACTGGATATTACTGGCCCAATATGGAAAAAGACTCATATCAGTTTGTCAAGAAATGTAAGCAATGTCAAATTCATGGAGCCTCATACATGCGCCAGCACAAGAACTACAACCACTTGCGTCTCCTTGGCCCTTTTGTCAGTGGGGACTTGATCTCATAGGCAAGATTCACCCTTCTTCTTCTAAT